>NC_135560.1:24051674-24151674 GCF_964340395.1 Glandiceps talaboti | reverse complement strand
CCATGTTTTAGATTTAACTCCAATCCTAGCCAAACAATGCCATAAATCATTAGAAACTGGCAATCTACCTCCGATTTTCAAAGAAGGTGCGTCACACCAAATAAACATGCAATCGCACTATGTTCTATGCTGATCAGGAGTAAGTGTGTATACAATTGAATGGGTATTCGGTTTGATTATCACCCAGAAGTTAAGATGCAAGGTAAAGTGTTAGTGTAACCGATACCTTGATAAAGGTCAGAGATGTTGTCATTTAGATAATAAGGATAGAAGACTGGACAAGACGTCTCAATTTAGTCAACAAATAGTGGATATTCAACCGCAAGAGAAGACTCGCCAAGAAGAGGAAGAAACATCAGAAAAAAAAACAGTTTTGTGTAAAACAATCTTTAAAATCATCAATCACAAACTCCTGTCCACTGTGGTTTACACGGTATTTCACCGATACAAAGAAAAAGTTCGATCGACTCAATCTACATTTCATTGTTCTAAATATGAAGTATTAATTTACATAATTTACCCAATAAATGTCTATAGCAGATTTAATGTCCATGAAATACGCATACAAAAAGTGCAGTATTTGCTTTTATAGTGTTACATAGTTATAAATAATTCATAAGGCCTACACTGTAAATATCAGATGAGATATTCATACAATTTGCTGTACACTTTTGTGATGTATATTTGATGGATACATGTATAAGTAGAAATAATTAATGATAAATATATAGGAATTACGATATCATAAACAGCATTTTAACTGGTTTCTTTAAATCGCTGTTAATTTGGGACGGTTTATTTTCATTGTAAAAAGTGAGACAAGTGTCTAGCAGACATTCACTTGGCTACATCTTGGTGTTGCATTGCATGTTTAAAATACCAAATGAAAATATTACTACTGGAGGAGTGATGCGTTAAAAAATACAAAATTGTGATAATTCTTTTCCAAAACATGTAATAGCGCCATAATCATGACAATTGAGGTCTGGTTTACTAAGATAGAGAAAGATTAAAACTATGGTTGTTCAATGTGGTAGATTACACAAGTAGGTGCTCGTGGTGTCTCTGTTGTGCGAATATAATGACCTTGTGATCAAGATAGTGTAAACGTTAGAAGTCCCCAGAAATATACACTTCAAGATTTTGAAAGTCATTAGAAATGCTACCCTACTGTCAGTATAATTAAACCGTAGGGTCTATAATTAAACCAACGTACATTCAATATCCTATATCAAAATGTCGCGACAATAGCTTTAGTTTGTGTCTGTCTCGATACGTAAATAGAGACCTCGATTGCCAGATTGTAATGAATGGAATGTTCTTTTTTTAAAATCAAACTTAAAAGAAAAGAACTGCTTACTTTGGAACAATAATGATATATTGTATTGTTATTGTTATTGTATTGTATTAAGGGTGTAAACAACTTGTAGCTGCTTTGAAATTTACTTGAACTGCTTTTTTCAGTTTCATCAAGTAATGTGAGCAGTGACATATTTTCTTTCTTACAATTCAAACAAATGCCTTTATACTACCATTTCATGTACATTATATACAATACATTCAATCGCCAACACAAGGTTATTATACAATACGTTCAATCACCAATCCAAGGTCATTCAGAGGACACAGCGATGACGATCACGTAATGCAACTTTACGTCAGGGTAGCATACAGTTTTTCTCCAAATTCAATTATGTATTGGAAGATATCAAAGATATAGCGTACAGAGACGGCACACTGACGTTTAATTAATATTTAGAACGCAAAGGGTGGAAAGCCTTGTATCTGACAACTAGAGGAATCATTATTATTATTACTGATGAACTTTCAATCTGAGTTGTAATTCTATTTTCGCTATCATAACGCTGCTCTAATACGAATAATCTGGGAGACTAGTGAATTGCAAAATATCTGGTGTCTTCAAAATTCTTGTTATCAATACGATTGTTGTGACAGCTTACTACAACATGTCCATATATTAAAACCCAAACGCTTACAATACGAGAAAAGAACATCTTTTACTTTTTAATAGTATTAGTATTGCTATGGGCAAAGTGACATGTCTGTCTGCCTGTCGATGTCTGTCTGACTGCACATTCGCCTGTGTATACGTGAGTAGTTTATATACTTCGCTGGGTATGTAACTCCGCTGCACTCATTCACTACGAGTACGAGTGTGGCGGAGTCACAGGTTTAACGACGTATGGACAGGCTAGTTCATGAACGAATTAAAGTAAGAAAAAATGCACTGGACTGATTCACTTGGTAGTTAATTAACACATTTCTTGGAGGAAGAGGGTCAGACTCTATTTATGAAATTGCTCAAATAAAAATGAGAACGTCATAGGTAAGTGACTTTGGAAAATAAATGATTACTCGTCCAACCACCCAGAAACACATAGAGTCGGATATTTGGTTGGGATATTCCTATTGGGGTCAGGATAGAAATTTCTTTGAGGACAGATAGATCTCATCTTTCAATTATACCTAAAAATGAAATATTTAGGCAAAAGGGTAAGAGGCAAAAACTACTTTACAGTATTGGGTGGGATGTTAGTAGATTAAAATTAAAATGATAAGCTTCTTATAAGTAAACTAGGTCTAAAATGTGGATATTTGGGCGAAACCCGATACTATAGCCTAGATTCTTAGCATTGCCAGATTTAGACTACGTCCTCTCTACACACGGTTACACTTTTTGAATTCGGTATTTTACTTTACTGAAGTTTCGGCCAGAAAAAAATGGCTAAATTTTACTGAGTTTTAAATCTACCGGCTGTTTCAGGTGACGTCAGCGACAGTATCACGTGATCTGCGTCAATAACTGAGGAGATAACATACCAGTTTATAAAATAAGCCAGCTCGTCGGGCTGTAAGCTAAACATTAAGAGTTTGTGGACATAGTCTACATATGCTAGCTCGACGGCTCTAGACTAAACTTTGATTCTTTTTTAAAGAGATGTTGCCATGGTTATCTCAAAGTGGATGTATGAAAGTAAAGTTTCAGATAATTTTTTTTTGTCAAAGCATGCTATTTTCGAAATCTCGAGATTTCAATTGAAAATTGCAGTGAAATGGTGCATTATTAAAATTACACTGAAATGGTGCATTATCAAAATTACAGTAAAATGGTGCATTATCAAAATTACAATGAAATGGTGCATTATCAAAATTACAGTGAAATGGTGCATTGTCAAAATTACAGTGAAATGGTGCATTATCAAAATTACAGTGAAATGGTACATTATCAAAATTACAGTGAAATGGTGCATTATCAAAATTACAGTGAAATGGTGCATTATCAAAATTACAGTGAAATGGTGCATTATCAAAAGGATGTGTTTCAATGAAACATTACCAGCATTTAAAATGTGATTTATTGGTCAAAGATCAAAGATTGATTAACTAATTGGTTCAATTTACACATGGGTATTATAATTGCCAATAACCATGACAACTTGTGTTACTTACTCTACTTACAGTAATAACGAGTAATAGCATATAATTGATTTATTCATTACAACCGACTCTATCTGTTATAACGCCATGATTTATTCAATGGTTATAGGTCCCATATTAATTAAAATAACAACATGTGCGTTTGACAGTGCAGAGATCTGAAAACGTCATTTGAGCAGAAGGGTGAACGTCTGAACACCACACTGTTACAACGTACCTCCTATCATGATACCAAACTTACATGTAATACATCTGAAAATACTTCAATTCAGAAGGGTGAACGTCTGAACACCACACTGTTACAACATACCTCCTATCATGATACCAAACTTACATGTAATACATCTGAAAATACTTCAATTCAGAAGGGTGAACGTCTGAACACCACGCTGTTACATTGTACCTCTTATCATGATACCAAACCTTATCTTAGTGACTTTCTTATATATCTAGGATTGATACAAACACGAAATATCAGAGTGAATAAATATTATGCGTGTGTTTTGGTTAATTATATTCAACTGGAGAACACCACAAATATAAACTTTAGGTTTTGAAGAGCCATTTATGATTATACATCACTTACACAGGGAACCTTGCACACCCCTGTAACATTCACATACCGAGGACAGGGTTGTGCACATAGCTGTACCAGCTCAGTGGAGCCACGGGGGCTGTACCAGCTATGTGTACAATATCCCTGTAACAGCTCCTGCTAACATACTAGGTGAAACATACCTAGATTTGACAGATGTGTAACTGGTATGTCAACATCACTGTAACATGGATGTGAAACATAGCAATACAGCATAGGTTTTTTATAACATCGGCGTACACAAGCTCTTTCCCACAGTCATGTACCAGCTATGTGAGCATAGCTGTAACGTAGGTATTTCCCATAGCCATGTACCAGCTATGTGAGCATAGCTGTAACATAGGTATTTCCCATAGCCATGTACCAGCTATGTGAGCATAGCTGTAAGGTAGGTATTCCCATAGCCATGTACCAGCTTTGTCAACATTGCGCTAACAGAGGTATTTCCCACAGCCATGTACCAGCTGTGTGGGCAATGCTAGTTGGATACGAACAAAAGGGTTGTTACAGGGTATTATTCCACCATAGCTGTTACATGGATGTGCACAACTGTGTGATAGGTGTGCAATACACAGCTAAGGTACTGGGATGTGCAAAACAGTCGTGGCACAGAGGCGGTATTCCACATCTATGCAACAGGCATAGATTTCACAACCATGTACCAGGGCTGTGGAAAGATATACCCTGTAACGGGGCTGTGAGGTACACAGCTGGTACATAGCCGTGCTCTTCTACCTAGCACTGGGATGTGGTCACATCCCAGTGCTATTTTGTACAAGGCTCCCTGTGTATATTACGCGCAATTGCCGAGAAAACAGGAATTAAACAAAATATTTATGACATCTTTTTACCTTCAAATAAAACAATTATCAATATCATATTCCGTTATTGTACATTGTATATGTATGTCTACTGATAACATCATATTCCGTTATTGTACATTGTATATGTATGTCTACTGATAATATCATATTCCGTTATTGTACATTGTATATGTATGTCTACTGATAACATCATATTCCGTTATTGTACATTGTATATGTATGTCTACTGATAATATCATATTCCGTTATTGTACATTGTATATGTATGTCTACTGATAATATCATATTCCGTTATTGTACACTGTATATGTATGTCTACTGATAATATCATATTCCGTTATTGTACATTGTATATGTATGTCTACTGATAATAACATACATATACAATGTACAATAACTTAATATGATATTATCAGTAGACATACATATACAGTGTACAATAACGGAATATGATATTATCAGTAGACATACATATACAATGTACAATAACGGAATATGATATTATCAGTTGACATACATATACAATGTACAATAACGGAATATGATGTTATCAGTAGACATACATATACAATGTACAATAACGGAATATGATATTATCAGTTGACATACATATACAGTGTACAATAACGGAATATGATATTATCAGTAGACATACATATACAATGTACAATAACGGAATATGATATTATCAGTAGACATACATATACAGTGTACAATAACGGAATATGAAATTGGGCAATGCGTGCCCATGGCAAGGAGCTAACGTGAATTAATTATGAATGATGAAAAACTTAAACATTTCGGGATTTCTCGGCAATCACGCGTAATTACCCTTGCATTGAACGCTTATCCTATCACCTGTCTAGTAAATTACACTGTGTGTACATCTGATTGAAAACGATAGTGGAGCTAAGATTCATATAAAGTAATTTACCTCAATACTCAGAGCACGTGCAAACATTGAATTTATGTAAGTGTTTAAATTGCAGGATAGAGGACATACAGCTATAATTGGCGATAATAGGTGAACTAAGGCAACTTATTACCGGTGTCGATGGGAAATTTCCTGTGCATGTAATAAATTTGTAAGACACTCAGATTCAGTTTATAATAACATGACAACCCATTGCTCTATTAAGAATATATCACCCTGTGAGCATTGATCGAACTAACAAGATCCGTTTTACAGAAAAAAGAGCTGTATTTTCTTTCAGTACCCTTCTGCGAGATAGAGGAAAATAAACATATTCAGAGTGCTTTAATTATAAATCATACCGTCCATGTTCAATCACAGGTTGGCCACTTTTCGGCAACGGATTTCAAGTTTCAAGTCACTTGTTTTCGGTCACGGAGTTCGAATTTCAGGTTCCGTTTTGTTCATGGATTTCGAATTTCCAGGGATATAATATCCATGATAAAACAGCTGCTTAAGATAAGAAACAACCCCAGACCCCCCAACCCGCAAAAATAGATAAATCTGTCAGTGCTTTACTCGTTGTCACGACTTAACCGATCGATTTGCATATCGAAGTATCGAAGTAGACCATCCATATTCCATCATCCTTCTTACCATAGATACTACTGGATGAGCTCAGTGTGAACCCATACCTATCAACCGGTCATATTGTTTAATATTTAATTCAAAACAGTTATATATGATCTATTCGTATCTGGTATAACAGTCATAATACAACGTTTTACTCCCTACATATCTCGACGGATAAGGAATTGCCATTGGCATATAGGTACATATGAGTTCGTGTGCAGCGAATGTTTGCGATGACATACTTGGTTTTAATCTATCAACTAGTGCGTATTTCGCTGAAATTGGTTGAGTGCTCGTTGTATCATTTAGGCAAACGAAAACTGTTAAATACAGAAAGTAAATACTGACATGATATTCACTTTTTTTAGACCATTGCCAAACACATTTAAAATAAACATAAAGCTGAAAATGGTCCCGATTGTTGGGCTTGCGATGTTGAACTGTTATGATCCAAAAATATTATATAGTTATTTATGAACCTTTAGACATAATTTCCTGAGAAATTAAAGCTTCGAAATAAAGGTTGCTTGCTTCAGAATCTGTGTCAATTGTCTAGTTGGACTAATGTTGTTTTTTTAATCCAACATAATAAGCATTTGGCTATTTTATTTATAAACGAAACCAAGGTTTCTAAATATGTCATTTTTTGATTGTAGCAGAACAATTGTTTTGCAAATATGGATGTCGTAATTTAAAAAAGATTAATTAAAGGTGGGGGAAAAGAACACATTTTTACAGATCTTCGTAAACCACAGTACTCGTTGTGAGATGAGTATTTCAACTGCAGATCATTCGTTCATTTAGCAATTGGTTCTCTTCTTCTAATGTAATTGAAAACTACTGTTTACTAAAGTGAGTAACAAGTAGTTTAAATTGATTGTGATAAAATTTGTAACACATCTCTGCAAACGTTAAAGATAGTTGTAGAAGGAATTGTTGCCTAAAACTGTTCTTAGATATATCGCCATTCATTTGTTATATTATGTTAAATATGTGGTGTAAACTGTTCTTAGATATATCGTCATTCATTTGTTATATTATGTTAAATATGTGGTGTAAACTGTTCTTAGATATATCGCCATTCCTTTGTTATATTATGTTAAATATGTGGTGTAAACTGTTCTTAGATATATCGTCATTCCTTTGTTATATTATGTTAAATATGTGGTGTAAACTGTTCTTAGATATATCGTCATTCCTTTGTTATATTATGTTAAATATGTGGTGTAAACTGTTCTTAGATATATGGCCATTCCTTTGTTATATTATGTTAAATATGTGGTGTAAACTGTTCTTAGATATATCGTCATTCCTTTGTTATATTATGTTAAATATGTGGTGTAAACTGTTCTTTGATATATCGCCATTCCTTTGTTATGTTATGTTAAATATGTGGTGTGTAAACTGTTCTTAGATATATTGCCATTCCTTTGTTATATTATGTTAAATATGTGGTGTAAACTGTTCTTAGATATATCGTCATTCATTTGTTATATTATGTTAAATATGTGGTGTAAACTGTTCTTAGATATATCGCCATTCCTTTGTTATATTATGTTAAATATGTGGTGTAAACTGTTCTTAGATATATCGTCATTCCTTTGTTATATTATGTTAAATATGTGGTGTAAACTGTTCTTAGATATATGGCCATTCCTTTGTTATATTATGTTAAATATGTGGTGTAAACTGTTCTTAGATATATGGCCATTCCTTTGTTATATTATGTTAAATATGTGGTGTAAACTGTTCTTAGATATATCGTCATTCCTTTGTTATATTATGTTAAATATGTGGTGTAAACTGTTCTTTGATATATCGCCATTCCTTTGTTATGTTATGTTAAATATGTGGTGTGTAAACTGTTCTTAGATATATTGCCATTCCTTTGTTATATTATGTTAAATATGTGGTGTAAACTGTTCTTAGATATATCGTCATTCATTTGTTATATTATGTTAAATATGTGGTGTAAACTGTTCTTAGATATATCGCCATTCCTTTGTTATATTATGTTAAATATGTGGTGTAAACTGTTCTTAGATATATCGTCATTCCTTTGTTATATTATGTTAAATATGTGGTGTAAACTGTTCTTAGATATATGGCCATTCCTTTGTTATGTTATGTTAAATATGTGGTGTAAACTGTTCTTAGATATATGGCCATTCCTTTGTTATATTATGTTAAATATGTGGTGTAAACTGTTCTTAGATATATCGTCATTCCTTTGTTATATTATGTTAAATATGTGGTGTAAACTGTTCTTTGATATATCGCCATTCCTTTGTTATGTTATGTTAAATATGTGGTGTGTAAACTGTTCTTAGATATATTGCCATTCCTTTGTTATATTATGTTAAATATGTGGTGTAAACTGTTCTTAGATATATCGTCATTCCTTTGTTATATTATGTTAATTATGTGGTGTAAATTGCTCTTAGAGATGTGTGAAGGAAAGAGAAACTTCTCCATAAAAAGCAGACACCAAGCAAGCAAAATATGGTATTGACAGCTTTAGAATACATGTGACATATTTCAAGCTGATTATGATGGATATGCAAAGACACGTCAGAGCTAGTAGATATATGTCCATGGACCATGTCATGTTTATACAGAGACGAACTCGTCAAAATTTATATTCAGTATGATTAATTAAGATTGTGCGTCGCCTCATCGACATGTATGACCTTTACTGTCACGAGGTCACACGTGTGTCAATGGAAGAGTGTAATTGATATGTGCTATTGCCTAGCAACACCTGCATATTTCATTTTTTTGGGTTTCTGTGATGAGTGTGTTTATCTATCCACTGTAACCAAAATTTCATCTTAAGTTCGTGAGTAAATGTTAACGTTGTGATTATCGTTTATGCTATGCGGCAAATCCTAAAACGACATAATTGAAATAAATTCGATACCAGTCAAATGAAATAAAATCACCATATGTTGCCAAGGGCAAGGTAATTATCAACAAAAACACCATAATTTTAAGACAATATATACTCTATACAATTCATTATTACCGTCACGAGAGTTGTAATCATTACTGAAAACCTTATTTTAAGAACCATATTTGTGTTAAATTATGGTTTTCTTCACTTTTGAAGACACTTGTACCAGGGTCTCGAGGGAAGGTTTTTTTCATGATATTTTACAAAGGTATGGTTATGTACACCTGCCACTTTATATGATTGAAATAGTTTGCCTACAACGATAGACACAATGACTAACAAGAAACTACGAATTACATTAAATGGGACTGACTGGTGGGCATTTTCTAGATCAATTTACAATGTGTACAATAACTTGAGAAAACCTGAAATGGCAAAGTCTTCAACATATTGAAAGTGGTAGTCATGGAAGAAGAAGAAGAAGAAGAGATACATATACAGATCATCATTAGCATAATACATATTATCATTAGCATAAGAATATCCAATTTAACCTAAACTTCGACTTTAAGATACATTTTCAAAAGAAAGCGATGGTCCTTTATCATAGATAGATGTTAAAGTGAGATTAGATTTATTGGCCAAAGTTATCACTGAACATTATACATTTAGATCAATTAATATGCAAAACCCAAGAATCTTGACATTGTCACAACTGTTCTGCTGATGTGAAAGTAATCATTCATAGAAATATAAAGAAATGAATCTCTGTCAAGTGATTACCTTACATTAATTTAGGGTATCTTCAGTAATTACGACGGAAGGGGATGGGCCAGAGGAAATAAAGCGGGATATGTTGCCTAAAATGAGACCCTCACCCAATCACACTTCATCAATTCTCTTTTTCTAAAGCATGACACCCATGTCAACATATTTCACAAACATGGGATAAAATACAGTCAGAAGTAAAAAGGAATACTTGGGACTGACACTTGCGTACAATAAGAAAACCTTTTGACCACAGTTAAACCTAATGAGTTTTAACAGATACAGTAATTACGACATTGTCTTTACTGTAATAACTTTGGTTCATTTGACTAAGACAGGATATTAAGCATTCTATATGCAGCTGGTACAGTTATAGCATCACTACATCTAATCCATCATACCCTCGTACATTGTCATCTCGTATTTTCAAGAGTTCAGGGCTGCTAGAAAATAATATATGTCATGAGAATAGAAAACATCTAACTACAAATGTACGTATTTACCTAAATGTGATTTTTGGTCTTGCTTCACAAGATTAATGCAACATAATGGATGAGTTGTAATACATTACTCTAGGTACATGGAATATCATAAAAAATATTTTAACAGTTACTTAGCATAGTTATTGTCTTTGTGAATCATATAGAAAAGTTACAATCAGGATCGTAAAACCCTTGATTTCAATATATCTAGTGTCTTACTCACATAGTTACTCTGATCATAGCTGACATTGTTATCGGTTGGCAACATAATAATGATAATGCTGCGTATACCACAACCCGATCTAATAGCAGTTTGATGGTTCTGTAAACTAACACTTCCGCAGAACTGCACTGCAATATTACTTTACAAAAATATGAAGGCTCAGGATGAAAGCGAATACAAATCTTATATCTGTAACCTTAGGGTACGGGTATTGAGTGTAATAAATACCAAATTTGGTCATCATATAATCTCAGATTGCATTTCTAAAACATCGTTTACGCCATACAGATTGCCTTCGATTTGAACCTGTCGAGGCTGACATGGATTGTCAAATAATGTATTTATACACCAATCTAGTCGTACAACTGTGAAGACAATTTTGATCGCTGAAGCGATGAATATGTGCCACTGATGTTTCAAAAGTTATCAGGTTTATTAAATTTGTACGTATGCTTCGTATACATTCCTTATCATCTATCACATGGTCCAACTCTAAGCCAATCTTCCACTTCTAACGAGTTTTTCGTTTATAAAGTAACTAAGTTACTGGCAAATATACAAATCTTCAGAATGAGTTGATTACTGAGTAAAAAACAGACTAAGACATTGTCAAAGACTTGATTAATTCCATGCTGCACTTAAACACATCTTTTTCACCACACTTAAGGAATAAATCGTAAAAATGCATGTTTTTAGGGTATTGTTCTGATATATATAGGACAAAATCCATGACATTGAACTCCAAATTGTTATCAGATCCGAAACATCATCTCATTATACGCTTGCTAATTATCCTTGAGGTACACAACATCGTGTTATTTTGTAGTAACTTACTCGACTGTTTGAGGGTAAAACGGAAACAATTAGATGGGTCTTGTGAAGAAGGTGTCTTATTGCACTAATGTACACATTATTTAGACAGCATTCGAGTCTAGTATTTGTGCTGCTTTACCTAGTAGCCCTAAGTAAAACATTGTAATGGATCACAATGAGTTTAAAACTCATTTCTTCACGGATGCTTGCTACAGTGCCTAGAGCTTAAGCTTCTCGTTTTCGTGCAGCAGCGATGTTCTTCATCCCCTTTGTGTTAAATGGTATGCGGCGTCAGTTATTTGATCAATTTAAGCTCTTTGAAGTCTCAATATACCTTTTCGACATTGGAATTGAAGTTATCAAAGAGAAGGTTTTGATAATTATGATCATGAATATAAGGCAATAGCAAAGATGTGTGGACAGGATGTGTGGACAGGATGTGTGGACAGGATGAAAGACACTGTACTGTGCATTTCTTGGTTCTGGATAACCATGAGGTGAAATTTGAACCACTTCCGAATTTGCTCTTAAATATCAGCATTTTAAATAACAAAACAAAGTATATCAAAAGTCAGATTTTTCGCATTAATACCTACATTACAAAACAAAGACGAATAATTGTCACTCAAGCTGAATAGCAATGGCCGCAACCAGAATAACATTTGCATAAATCACCGATGGGCTCAATGATATTGTCTGGATTTCTTCATTATATATGTATGACCAATGCATTATTAAATCCGATGTACCCTGCCAACAATTCGATATCGCAAACTGTTTCTGTGACCAATCATTTATCTTTTCGAATAATCGATATCCTTCTGGTATAAATATTGAATGATAGGAAGAAGTCAGAGAGAAGATTTCTATGTGAAATTAAGTCAAACAGATTACAGTGAAACTGATAAATAATTTATCAGGCAATACCTTTAAGTCATACGATGGCAAAGCTGTCCGATTTTCAGTTTCTAGATTACATCCGCTATAATTATATGTGATAAGAATTCGATTTCCAGTTTTCAAACTTTAATTTTAGGATAGCAATATTACATTACCACAGAGATTGACATGAATATTTGTATGGAAAGGTTAAATCCATTACTCAACCAGTGGGTATATTTTCAAGTAATCAAATTGATTTTGTTGCATCTCTCGTTTTCTTGTCATGTTAAGGTGAAATATAATGCCAGAGGGTTGCATAAACTGTATATATTTAAAGTCTTCAATATAAGTATCGAGGATTTTGTAATATATAAGAAATTTGTATAACCATTTCATCTTTTATAAAAATGAAGTCTTAATCTCAAGCAATATATGCAGAGATGTAATAAGGTATTTGCGATGCTTTCTCATTTCAGTATATATCATTATCAGTTGTATTTATATGCGTTATATGATTACAGTAGTCAAAGTTACCATCTATGGTACATTAGTGTTCTTATTTTAAACATTTAGTCTTTCAGACTTCCTGTCTATACACTGAAGGCATGGCGGATATGTATTTATGAAATTCTAAATGAGTAATAAAGTTGTATTCAAAACTCTCGCTGGTTGTAATATCGACCAGTTAGTCACAGATGGTCATTTACATACACTAATAAATTAATAGTATTATACTAATCACAATGACATTTGGACTGGGCTTATCCCGTCTCGTATAGTAATGAATGAAGAGACAAATTAAACAAAATCAACTAAACACTACAGTTTCTTTGCCTATATAAACATTTCGCTGATGTCGTTTTTAGACATATTGCAAAGATAACAAACTGGTGTGAGTCTGTCCAGTCATCACAAGTGCAATTCCTAAAAAAGTATTAAAACGCCCGGTATTTTGGTAAATTGGATGTTTTTAATTAACTGTTGAATGCGATTTTAAAACTTATTTGTTGTTTTGACGTTAATTCGAGGATTAATGCAACACAACATATTTTAATCAAATCATCTTGCTATTCTATGAAGTAGGTATGTTTGATGTGAGCTAACGTCTAACCAGACATACTTTAAGTATTATTACTTATTACCTTCTAAGAAGGTCAGTGAATCAAATTTAATATGTATCAATTTTTAAGCTTCTTTTTTTTATGTCGAAGAAACCGAGAGAAGGATACATTGTTGTACAGATTCCTGAGAAATGTCACCAAACTAAAGTATATCTGTCAGCTTCAAAGAAAATTAAACGCCACCCAAAAGGTTGTCACTTAATTAATTGACTTGCTCAAGTCTGTACCAGATACGTGACAGGTCACAAAAGAAGATGGAGTCCAACAGTGATTTCCTTGGAAACAGAAATTGCACAAAGCACGTATAGAATTCCAACAGTGATAGGAGAAAATACATGTTCATTTTAAAATAAAATAAAGGTGTACATGTTGACATTCCAACATTAACACAACATATGTTCGCTTTAGGTAATATTTAGAACTATGGACGACAAAGTAGACTGTTTTGAAGGAAAGAACGATGTGACAGTTAAGCTCTTATTATATTTTTAACTCATAATTGCTGGAATCCACAAGGCAAACCCATTCGTGAAAAGTAAGATTTTTGCCATCAATTTTTCATTACATGTGATGGCGTCATTAAACATAGTTGAACATAAAATCCGTATACATGCAGGATGGGATTGTAAAGAAAGCACTTATGCTTTCGTTCACGTCAAAAGTTTGAGTCATGTAAATGTGCATACTATATCAAAAACGATGCATGGAATGCCTTAGGTCTCTGATGGCATAAACCATGGTGCTTTCGAAAATGAATCTTTCACAACCGATTGAATATAACACTTTATATAATTATATAAGGTTTGATTTGACGAGTAATGGTATATTGTTGACTATACAGACGGCGGCCGACCAAGTGTGTTATTGTCTTTATATATTAGTGTGCCATTGTAAAGAACACAAACTAACCTGTAATGTACATAAAATCCTGGTTTTACATGTAAAAGTAACAACATTAATGGTACATGTGAAATCGGCATTCTTTTATCTTTTAAAGAGATGGATGTCTAGATCAAGATACTGTCCCTTCGCATTTCGATATATTTCCTTTTGACTGAATAATTGATGTTCTATTACAAACCGACTTTGTCATCAAAGTATATTATCTCCTTGACCTTGCTAGATGAGCTATCTGAGAAAATAACAAGCTTTAGGTCCATGATTTCATCTTTTTCTATTTTGGAAATGGATAGCCAGATTAAGAAACGCTTTCTTTGTAACCAGTAAAGGATATGGTAAGCAAGGTTACAGTCACGGTTTTGAGTGACAACACCATTAGTGGTGTAAGAATCTGTGATGAGAGTGGTCTCTATATGGTTCCTTTGTTGCCGTATGTCGGAAAGCAGATCTCGCTATTCATAATGTATATTTTATTATGGACCAAATAGTAATGGCGTAGTTGACACAGTTTCTGATTATTACTTCATTAACTAACGAGAAAAGAGTGGTTGCATACCGTATGTGGACCTGTCATGTCATGGTTCCAGTAATAGAGACAGGATAATAATTAATTAAAAAATTCCCTACTATGGGGCCTGGATTAACAGTTAGTTCGACATTGTATACAACATAGGCCCAAAATGTTGTATTGTTACTTCTTTCACTTAATGTCATTCTACACCAGACCTGTTACCCGCAGTTTCTAGATACGATTCACTTTCAACAAATAAAACTGGGACATCGGATAATGACAATCTCGAACTACCACTCTATCAAGAATTGCCACTCCTTACTGTTTATCTAAGATATATATGATAGGATGAGCTAAAGACATAGTGATTTATATGCTCATTTAAGGGATAAGTGGATTAGTTACTAGAAAAGTAGGGTCACTAGGAAGGTGAAGGTTAGGCGACGGTGAACATTTTCAACAAACATTTGTAAGACAAGATGTCTCGTATATTGACAGATGAGACTCGTCTTGTACTCAAAGACTTCGATATTCGACGATCTGAGAGACGTGGAAAATTGAAACGACTTACTAATAACCTGTTTTTGTTTTCGAGTTTGAAGTATTCGAATATACAGTTCTCAGTCATTCTGTCCATCGTATATAACTTGTCAGGTTTTTATTTTTTGGGGTAAAATTTTGAATACACTTACTATACACTTGTAACATGTATCTTTGTTTCACATCTATAATGTTAATTTGTCTTAGTTTGACGTCATCCCTAGCGATGATCTGATGACTTAGCTTTATCATTGACTGTGCAAACATCGACACATGACGGAAGTTGAATATTACTTGAGCATTTCAATTATCAAGAGTTTGCAATTTAGCAGTTTATATAGACACGAGTATATTGCAATTTTCAAGAGTTTGTAATTTAACAGAGTTTATATAGACACGAGTATATTGAAATTCAACCAAACATTCCAATTTGTCGGTGAGCATGCATGTTGTGACGAATAAACTGGATACTGCCGCTAGTATAGTTTAGAAAAGATACTCTCAACTACAGTGGGAGGAGTCGTCGAGCTTGTAGGAAACAAGGTTCAGTACTTGGCAAAGGAAACAACCTTTTTGGAGATGATCTTTTAATATCTAATAATTATTGCAAATTTTGGAGATCATCTCGAAGTTAAATTCTATCACAGGTTTGGAAACCTTTCAAGGGTGATATAATACTAAAGCCATAAAGGAACGAGGGAACTTTATTCTTTAAGTTGTACATGCCTGTGTGTGTGTGTGTGTGTGTGTGTGTGTGTGTGTGTATGTAGTTGTATGTATGTATGTATGTATGTATGTATGTATGTATGTATGTATGTATGTATGTATGTATGTATGTATGTATGTATGTATGTATGTATGTATGTATGTGTGTGTGTGTGTGTGTGTGTGTTCCTGTCATAATCGAGATAATAGACCACTCAAGTACGATTAACTAACTAAGCTGTATTGCTGTGACTGTACAGTCATATTTACATATCGACCCAGATTAATCGAATCTCATCATTCGAGCATTGAATTGTAAGATGCACTAGAAATATTCAGTTTTTCCTCGGTACTCCGATTTCTTCCTGCTTCTTCAACAGTAGAGCACTAGGTACTGCTCATGTGTCGTCTATTCAACAAAATTTCCGAAATTATTTGGACGATTAAGATTATTATTATCTCACAAATAAGTGGGTTGCCATGCAACAGTAAATGTGACCTGAACTGAAAATAGTAGTATACATGTATTTGACCCTATCTATATTTAAAATTGCATCCTGATAAATGGAACCTACTACATATTCACTTCTATAAAAGAACACGACTCCCTACCAGGTTGTATAAATATGAACTATTTGGAGGGAGTAAATTCGTTCTGCTACCCTGCTAGGGAGTACATAAATATTCGTTTACTTTAAGAGACGGCAGACCTATCCACAGTAAAATGCCACGTATTTGTCATTGTCAGAATTTAATGTAACCTTCAGAGTACCATAATTGAGTTGAGGTGCTAACAATTCGTGACGTAATCAAGTCTAGTCATGCATAAAATCTAAATTCACACAAACAGACAAGATGAGATGAACCATAGACCCTATAGTTGAACATACCAGACACTGATGCTTTGAAGTGCCTTCATGTGTCAATCTTCAATGTATTTTAGTTTACTACTCACAATGAGATAATTGCCATTTTCCAAGACGTGTCATCATGCACACTGATTTAGAGATGACGACAAGGCTTTGTCATCACGCTCATGAATTATTTATTATGTTTTTTGACAGATTATATCAGCAAAGTGGCCAATGGCATTTATATTATTTGCTACCAGTGCTGTTCAACAAGGCAGGGAATACAAAACCATCACATAACAAGATTAAGAGGAACCATTCAGACTGGTACGGGACAATTCATATTGTACAGTACTATTTTTTAAAGAAAATTGTTGAGAAATCCGTTATTATCTCATTTTATAACTAAAACATTATCGATAAAAATTAAGTTCTATACTCCATATTAAACAGGCCTATCATTTTTCAAAGCGGATAAAACTAACAAAAAGAATCTCGAATAAGTTCCAACTGTCTGTAGTATAAGCTTACTCACATTATATTAGTACAGTAGATTTGTCATTACTGGTTCGTGAAGTTTGCTTGAATTTTTCACCATTTCATTTCTGCATATACTACCGATGGTAAGACCTCAATAAACAAACTCGTGGAAGTCAACTGTTTGCGGAAGATCAAGAATGCCTTTTTCATTTGCTTAGACGTAATTGCGCCTTAGACTGTATGCACTGGTCTTAAATTCTGGCTATGTAGGAGTGCAGATATATCTTTGAAATGCGGTGTTGGACCAGTTCCATGTAATTTCGCATCAATAGTATTTCATTAACTACTATGGAATTTGACATGTACGCTGCATAGCAAGGTTTGTCTTTGCTTCCATTTATACATGTACCAGGTTTGACTGTTATGTATATACTCACTTAACATAACCCAACAATCGTGACGTTTTAGGTTTGAAAGAGATGCCTTTGGCATTTTGAGACCTTGTTCGTCTGAGAGCTTTACCGTCATTAGTAACGAAGCCATTATAGTACGTATTCTCTTGAAGCTGTTGCACACCATTGGGATACCTTTGGGATATGTTAATATATATTTGCCAACATGGGAATGTGGTTGAAATGTTTAGTTTGTGCCACACACGGTATTAGAGTCAGCAGTATGATCCAAAGCTATGCGTACAGTCGTAGCGTGTTTACAAGAGATATACAATATGTTAAAATGGAAGACAGTTGACTTGACGCAAATCGTCCTCTGGCAAATATCTTACTAATAGTAATAGTAATAGTGTTTAATTTTATCCTCAGAAATGTTACAAGCACAACGTCTTTTCTTTGCTTGGCATTACAAACACTTTACCAAGATAGCTCTTTTCTGTGCGAGATATATCACCACGATCATTATCTAAGCAGATTGACACCAAAACATATCCTTTTTCCGGCATGTCAAGGGATTAAAATTTAACAACTATAATACTTCAATTTTATCGAGTCAGGATATAACAATGTTAATACGAGCCAAGCGATAACATTAAGCTATTTTAGTTAGGTATTTGTTGAGTTAGACAATGAAATGTAACAATGTTCACAAGATTTGTGTCCAGCTAGACTACGATATGTTCCAACTTTATCTTCTTTCAGTGTGCTAAGGTTAAGTTATGTTTTTGATTACAATGTCAATACACTCTTAACATCAAATGGAGGTAATCTCTTGTCGTCCACCTTCTACTTGAAAAATGTGTATTTCAAACACTGGGTAATTTGAATGGACATGCAGCCAATCAGAGGTTTGATTTAATCAAACACTGGATAATTTGAATGGACATGCAGCCAATCAGAATCTTGATTTAGTCAAACACAGGCTAATTTGAATGGACATGCAGCCAATCAGAGTTTTGATTTAATCAAACACTGGATAATTTGAATGGAAATACAGCCAATCTGAGACTTGATTTAGTCAAACACAGGCTAATTTGAATGGACATGCAGCCAATCGCAATCTTGATTTTGTCAAACACTGGGTAATTTGAATGGACATGCAGCCAATAAGATCTTGATTTAGTGAAACACGGGCTAATTTGAATGGACATGCAGCCAATCAGAATTTTGATTTAGTGAAACACAGGCTAATTTGAATGGACATGCAGCCAATAAGATCTTGATTTAGTGAAACACGGGCTAATTTGAATGGACATGCAGCCAATCGCAATCTTGATTTTGTCAAACACTGGGTAATTTGAATGGACATGCAGCCAATAAGATCTTGATTTAGTGAAACACGGGCTAATTTGAATGGACATGCAGCCAATCAGAATTTTGATTTAGTGAAACACGGGCTAATTTGAATGGACATGCAGCCAATCAGAATCTTGATTTAGTGAAACACAGGCTAATTGGAATGAACATGCAGCCAATCAGAGTCTTGAATCTTGATTTAGTGAAACACAGGCAAATTTGAATGGACATGCAGCCAATCGCAATCTTGATTTTGTCCAACACTGGGTAATTTGAATGGAAATATAGCTAATCGGAATCTTGATTTAGCCATTTGTGAGTACGATCGCAACTGATTTACTCTAGCAATCACATACAGTGTATGTAATGCCTTTATTGAATATATGTACATTTTATCACTTACTATATAGCTATAGTCTCTTAAGGGCAAATACGTACAAATGGAAAGGAAACAACAAAGGAAAACAAATTATTCTATTAGGCACTTTTTGTATCAGATTCTTAGGTTACCAGTTTATACATCAATGATAATGAAAAAGCAATGAAATCGTGCTTCAGACCTAATGATGCAATAGCGATCACAGTAATTATTTTGTTTTATTGATTGAAGGCATGTAATTCCATTTTGTATATATTAAAAATACCCCTCAGATATTTAGTTTGAAGTACATCTAAAGGATAAAACCATAGACGTGTATTAGCTGATACTGAGACATTTATTCTCATTTTTCAAGAAATATTGGTCAATTGTTTATAGAATGGACATTATATCTGTTAATTAGAAGTCAATAGCATCTGTAGGTAGTGTAGTGGCAAGTTTAAATCTGGTTTTGAATCTGTCATAATCTTAAAACTGTACTAGTTGTAACTGGAGTATCATTTTGACATCAGACAACCACCATATAGTCACTGAAACTTGTTAAAATACCAATAATTAGGCATTGTACATGTTAATCAGTTGCCAATTACTAGATATTGTGTCTGCTAATCAGTTGTCGATGTTATTCATACGCAGTACAAAAACAGGTCGAAATTATGATCGTCGTTGAGGGCGCTGATTTTTGAGTGCGGACTCATACTCAAACGTCAATTTGATTTGATATATCGTGTATATAGGTACAAAAGATATACGTAATTACAGGTGATACACTACTACTGTTCACTGTGTACGATATTAAGAGTAAGTTGTCCCTAACAAAATACTACTGTTCACTGTGTACGATATTAAGAGTAAGTTGTACCTAACAAAATACTACTGTTCACTGTGTACGATATTAAGAGTAAGTTGTACATAACAAAATACTACTGTTTACTGTGTACGATATTAAGAATAAGTTGTACCTAACAAAACATTTCCAATAAAACGTTCCAGTTGTAGCTAGAACAACTTTTAAGTGAGTATTCTTTTATTTGTATTTGATCCAATGAGCTGAGATATACTTCGTTTTTTAAAATAATAATTAACTATAGCTTCATAGACAGCGATGATACAGTTTCGTCACCAGCAAGGTTAAAAGTGGGCCGTTGTCCGACTGACACACGCGAGCAGCGGGGTCCCACGCAACGAAACTCTAACCAGTATCTGGGGATGGTAAAACAGTTTGTACCATTATTGCTTTGAGCATCAACGGCTCTATAGTGACATGCCCAGCCCCTCGAGATCTCCCTCACTGCTCCAGAGACCTTAGAGTTACAACAACTTGGATCAGTGTTCAAGTTCACACTGTCTGAAACGCCACTAGTAGAAAGATCATCAAATATCCGAACGACCATTTTGCATGGGCACGCCGCGCCAGCCCACATACAACTATCCAAATTCAGCCCACCATGAGGAATGTTGGATTATTTTCATGAAGTCAGAGCTCGTGTGCAACAAACTTTGTTTCCGAACAGAAATTGACGTGATTTACAATTTTCCATCCAATTATATGAATTGATTTAACATGCCAGGCGAAACTTTGAATTAGGTAATAACTTACATGTATATAGTATCGTATTCATAAACTTGCAAAAAGCACTCCAACAGCACAATCTTAGTGGACGACCACTCGACTTTAACGAAACAACAAAACCTCAAATATCTGTAAAATTTAAAACTAAATTTCTAAAATACTGAAATACATTAAGGAATATGGACAGCTATATTTTTTGTTTGCACGCGTATATAAACACAACTGACAGGTCAAAGTTAGTGACGCGTTGTGATAAGATGTCTCATCGCCTTGAAAGTCATGTCAACCGTTCATTGATAGATCTATTTGTATTATGTTTAGGTAATTAGAAAGTAATGTTTTGTCGGATAGCGTAATCAATTTTTAATGAAATGGGAAGACTGTGTAATTGGACCCATGAGATCTCCAACAGTAATACATTGAATGGATTTGGGGTACAATATGTTATTCGTAGCATGACACGTGGAAACCGAAAGCGGTAATTATACTCTCTCATGATGTGATTGAGTTCGGACATATCTCATCAATGTATCAGTCGTGATACCGTGTAGGATTGATGTTGCTATATACTCGGACATGCACGCTAGAAGCCATAGGAAGCTGTTTTTGATAGATACGTACAAATATTGTGTAATCATGTCTAAAAGCATTTGGATGGCATCATTACACTAAATGCATACACATATACGTTGAAAGGAAAACTATCAACTTCACACATCTGTGTATAAGGCATATCCAAGTATCGAAGCATGGCATTTTACTAAGGAAAACAACTCAAGACTCAAGACCTCCACTGAACGAAATATCTGTTATTGAAATCTCTAGTATGTATCCCTTCGGCACTTTACTCTCTAAATTAGACGCCATCTGATGCTTTCAATACATTACGGGAATTTTTCAGATGTTCTTTTTATCATGTTTTGTGAGCTGTTAGATTTTCACAACATGTTTAAGGACGAATACGTTTGACAATACAGACTGTGTAAACTGATGACTAGGATTGTTCACTTTATAATATGTAATTATGACAACTTTACACTAGCTCTGTAATTGTTACAGGATCGAGACGAATTGTAAGAGTAGAAGGCAAAATAGATAACCGGAAAGAACGATACAGTACTGGCGATGTAATGAAGATGGCATGATCAGATTGAAGGTGATACTGCAGTGCTCGGGAAGATAACAAGACACGATCAACAAGGCTCATGAGATTGGTTGACCCCCGCATGTGGCATTCGATTATGGTAATTACATCAATTTGTATTTGAAACGGCTTGTTGGAAGCCAAGAACTGAAAGAACGAAAACACCCAACTCCATCACATTAACTAATGGAGAATGAAGAACATGAAATAATGTATCACACTGTAATATCTCTCAATTTACATACAATTCAATTGAATTAAGTTTCAAGGAAATTTAAGAGATTGATGTTAATAATTAAAGATATACTAAAAAAGTGACTTTCAAATTGTTTATATTATGTCTGCTAAGAATAATTTTCTCAAATACTAGATATTCCAACCAGGATAGCTTTTAAGCGATTTTTTTGAAATCAATAACTTTTGTCAGACAGTAACATTTATTTTCCAAGGACGTATAAATCACTTTTCGTTTAAGTTATGGTACGTTTTGAGAATACCCCCCCCCCGCCATTTGAATATAGAAGTCTAGCTACACATGCATCACACATTAGAAGAATAGCATGATAGTTAATATACATTATGACAACTACTTCAGCATACAATATAGAAAGTAACGAACATCTACTGGATAATTTTCTGGTTTTATTGTATTTTAGTCCTAACAGACATAAATAATATACTCACTGCATGTTATAAAGATGTATTATTAGTATCTAGGCAGGAAGCGAAGAGTACATTTATGTTCATTTGTCTTCCTGGCTTTTGAAAGGAAAATGAAATATGTGATCGATAATATCAATTTATTACTACGTAAAATATGAAGACGGACTACTAACTAGGCACTTATCGCTTATCGTT
Organism: Glandiceps talaboti; assembly: GCF_964340395.1. Lineage (NCBI taxonomy): Eukaryota > Metazoa > Hemichordata > Enteropneusta > Spengelidae > Glandiceps > Glandiceps talaboti. Next base: position 24,128,379 of record NC_135560.1, on the reverse strand, counting down.
GTACATATTCCAATAAATGATAGACATAAAGTACTCGAAGTTTGTAATAAAGACATACTAACACCTAGGCAGGAAACAAATAAACCACCCAAACATACGAAAAGACTGTGATTACGAGCTTGGACATAAGGTACACTGACTACAAAGAGTCTGGGGATATCTCTGAGGGAACGTTTGAAAATATCACTCTCTGACCTAACATTTTACATTTGAAGATAAATTACTGTAAATTACTAGTCATAAAACATCACATTATATTCAGCTGAATGCATTTGCTCTCATTTGCATGAGCAGTAGGACTAAGCCATAAATATGCCAGATTAGAAACAGTGGGTTCTTCTCCAAATTGACCCACGGGAGTGCATATCAACGGCTGCGGACCTGTAGCAATAACACATTGATTAATTCTGATACATGGCTACACGGTGGCAATTTAATAAAAAATATGTTGCGTTGTTAACAAATAACAGTTACAACTGGGTAGCTTTACGTTTTCTCTGATTTTAACAATAAAGCAATAATTGCGCCACTAAGAATATCCTGAAGTTTGGCATATTTTCTCATACCAAAGTGACAATGCCCTCCTTCAACTTCAAATGCAATACATTCGATATTAGTGTTGTACATGTGATATCGAAACGTTTGCAACTGGTTATTGTGATTGCAGTTAATGCTAAGCAGTCTAATTCGCTTTGGTAGGTTATACGACACTGATTAACCATGGGATTAGTATTACATTTCAGTGACTTAGTTGTTCATATATATGCACAGTATGTAGTTACCATGACGGACCAACACAAATATAGGGTTACAGTAAATGACCAAAAAACAATAACCACTTCTGAAATAGCGTATGTTTGAACAACATATGAAACATTATTTGATAGGCAGCATCTCCAGTCTAAGTATATGCATATAAGCAGAATAGATATTTTATGCTAATATTCAACTACGCAAGGTTTTGATTACACGCTCTTCTAAATATTGTACTGTTGTTATGAACAGCTGTATAAACGAGTTACTTGCAACCTGACATGATGAATGTCAGCTGTCTGAAGGTATTTGATAGTAATGGACATCACCATGATATTGAATAAATCTTTTTAAAACCTCGCCTTATTTAAGCTTATATTTGCATTAGTGATATTGTATAGTACCAAATGTTTTATCCATTCTTTAATATAGACGAAGTGAATACCTTTACAGTACTCTTCAGGTTTTCCAATATATTTGTTTACAAGTCGTGCCATATGTTACATTTAATTCCACAAAGTATGTCACAGTGCCAATGCGTTTTTAAACATTGTATTAAATTGCAAACTTAATGACAGATATCTTAATGTCCCTAGTTTTTTGTGAAAGGTGATTAAACGTATCCTCACAGAGCCTATCTCTTATGGTGAAATAAATGTAGTTGTTGGTTCCTGCACATTCCTTTCAACACTATCTTCATTAATTTGTTAATGGTTTCGCGAGCGAAGACATTCGTCTTATACGGTGTACTTTGTACCCTTTCTATGTTTAACAATCCTTCTAAAAGAAATGTTTTGGCATGCACATTTATTGCATGCTATGGGCTCATACAGAGGACAAGTGGAGCAAATCGTAAATCTGCCATGTGAAATGCACCGTATGCCAGTGGTTCCGAGTCTCCATTAAGCTTTAAGAAGTGAAATAGTAGAATTGAATACTTACATATTGCATGTATAAAAAGAACTTGCAGAAGAATTCTTCTATTTGCCATCTAGGATCGATGTAGAGTTTTGCCATCACCGGAGCACAGATGATGAGAAACACCAAATCAGTAATAGCATAGTTTAGGATGTACAAATTTGTTGCAGATCTCATGTCACGATGTTTAAATATGATTACTACGACAGCGGAGTTGCCTAGAATTCCCACCACAGCAATGAGACAGAAGACGATGGCCACGGCGATTTGAATGGGTGGTACCGGAGGTACGTCATTATAATAACAATCGGAATAGTTGGCACAATTGCTTCCATTGTAATAATCCCACGAATACTCGTCATTCATTTGGACTGCTTCTCTGTAACCATTTAACAAGTTGAAGTCGAAGGCTGTGAGGTGAACACAGTGGTGAAGCTGACGGTACTGAACGCAACTCTCGTAGTTTTCCACGGATTATTAGTTCATATACCTACAGCTCAGAAAAGATAAAAAGGTCATTGAATATGCAATCTATTTTTGAGTGAATAATTCATCTTTCAAAGATGACAGGGTAATTTCTGACTAAACGCTATTCGTCTACGTCACGCAAAAAAATAAAACATAAGAGGTAAGACAACATGAGGCATATTGTCTAGCGATTCGAAAGTATTTCTCCTTGAAATATGCAGAACTTATGTTCATGCAGAAGATAGTTTTATTCAAAGAGAACACACTTGAATGCAAAAGGTCAAACACGAATTATAAGAGCATGGAAGAAAAAAACAGAGTCGATGTTTGTATGTAAGTGTGCCTGCTATATCAAATACCTACGGTTGTCTTATACATACACAATAAAAGAATGCGTTGTAACACAATTTTTCAATGCAGAAAATAAAGTTTTAAATATATTACCTTGTTTTAAATACGCTACCTTCTGACTTTGCAGTAGATATTTTCCGGTAAAATGTTAATCGAACAGCGAACATAGGATTATTGTACGGGAGAGTGATCCTACAACCGCAAACGTGGCGCATGTGTGTCCTCTAAGTCTGACACCTTAGATAGATATCTGATGTTTGGCGAGTTTGTTGGGAAGACTCCTTAGGTCAGGGGAAATGTTCAACGGTAAAAATTAACTCGGAGCATATTTGCTTTCGCAACAAGAAATAAACGTTGATTGCAGGCGGCTTTCCATTTACTAATTTATGGCCAGAGTAAAAGGTATCACTGATATTGACTTTTATGGATATGACGTTATGGGTGCATTTTGTATATGATGCTGTATGGAAACAGTGGAGGAAGCAATAATTAATGTACTTGAAGACAACGAATCGATAGACTCGTCATGGACCTTGAGGACGATTTGAGGAATAATAACAATTTCAAATTGCATAGAAAAATATTACATGCAAAATGTATAACATCGAGCAAATCTCAGAGATTTATAATAACAATGTCGAAAAAATGAATTCTAACCCATATATTGTACAGTTGTGATACAATGTACCTCGTGCAAATTAAGGTCACAAAATACTTTGATAATATTACATCAGGTTAAGCAATAGTAAATTAAAGTGTTTTTATTTCAAAAGCAAACTCGAAAGTACCACCAACTTGTCATGTCTAGCCTAAGGTTCAAAAATCAAAACGTAAACGTATCGTATATATATTGCATTGTATGGTTGATATCGCATACCGAATTATGTGTGGAGTCGAATGGCTGTGCCTGGCTTAGAATTTCCAAGTCGGTTAGAGCCTCGCTACTGCCGTTTGTTTCTGAACGGCTAAAGTCCTTTGGCACGATTTGAACCACAAATGTGTCCTGGACACCCAGCTTTATAACTGGGGACCGGGTATGCGGCAGACGACTTTAATCACATGCACCTCAATGGCAGCAGCTGTGGGATTGTATGCTCCCCAAGGAGTTAAATAAGTTGAAACGGGCCAGCGTGCTGTTATTGGCATATTCCAGGGGTATTAACTGTGAAACACTTTGAGAATAGTGTATTGGAAAGTGCTATACAAGAGACCACATTCTTATGATACACCGCCACCACCACCACCACCACCACCACCACCACCACCACCACCACCTCGTTGGTTTAGATTATAATATGATTGATTAGCATTATCAACAAAGGGTGTGCCCCTAGCATTATGTTCGGCCTTTGAGCAGTTCGCAGACTAGAAAAAATACTTCATACTCGTCAACAACTTACGAAAGAGCACGTTCAGAAGCTTACTATAATGATGGCCATGGTGAGCAAAAAATAAATCTAGAAACGTGATTGGTGTCCTTCTGGAACCGTTGGGGATAACATTTTAATTGAGATCTATATTTATCAACATTTCGTATTTAATCGTGACCATGTCTAAAGAACATGTGCTTCAGCGGCAGCAAAAGTAATTCCTAATTGAATATCCTGGCATTGTAATTACCCTCGAAGGAATAGCTAAGCCAAGATCTTGTCATTATAATGACTGCACAAATAATTTACAAGTATCGTTCTTGTTAACTCGATGTAGGTTTGGTATTTAGCTTATATTGTATGTCTGTACAACACACATTCCCCCCAAAAAAACTTTTTAATTTTTTTAATTGTATAGAGATTTTTTTTTAAATGCTTGCATTTGTTCATTTGTGTATTTGTCAGTTTGTCTTTTTAAGTTCTTCTTGTTTTAAAATGCTGTGTTTGTGTGTAGGTTTTCTTTTTCTTTCCTGAAATAAAGTTTAAAATGTAATCAATAAAATCAAATTTTGTGTCCATAGTACTAGTTATCGATTGTACAAGTGGATATCTTTCCGCATGAATAGAAATACAGTAGTACTTGTAATGACAGATATGAGAGATGACCAGTCTATATATGTTGTCATGACCTATGCCATCATATTTCAAAATTGCAAGTGGTAGACACTTTGAATACTGTTAACCTTTAATAGAGGTGAATAAGGTCGTGGAAGAAGTATTACAGAAACATTGACATTGCATTATACAGGTGTGGCTACAGCCTTTCGTATAATTGAACAGACAGTTCACGTGTTCATTTCATCGATAACCCATCACCATTCAAAATAAGTCACAAGTGTAACGTTGATCCCACGGTTTAGGATCTTTAAAGTGCCACGTTTATTTTAATCCTTGCCTATCAAAGTTAACATTTCGTTGCTGGAATGTACAAACACTGCCAACTAGAAGAAGATGAAAATAACAACTTTAGAAATTGAGGTAGGTGAATATCAGCCTGTTATTACGAGAGATTAATTTCAATATCGCCATAAAATAAAACCGGTTGAATTTTCAGTATGTTCATTTATTACAGAACGAACGTGATGTGTTTATGTTAATGAAGGCAGCTGCATCCCCCCATCCTTCTCCGACTTTCCGTTTTCGTTCTCATCAAATCCATTAATCTTCACTTGTCTCTAATCATCTATCTTCTAGCTTCTGTCATTTGGAATGTCGCTTCTCCTTTATCTTCTCAATCCATCTACTCATTCAACCACTCAATCCCCTGCCTACAATATCATTTGCCCTCGGAACATCCAACAGAAATGTGATACTGCAATACATGTACCCTACCCATGACCATTAAACATCTATAAGTTCCATGATATCTTAATTTAAATTTCGATTTTTCAATCGATGTAAATAAATACAAACTAGAAAGATAATTAGGTTACTGCCAATGAAACTGTGTGCTAATTCACCCGTAGGGAGTTCACTTATCATTATGTAATGCTATCTGTTGATACCGTCCTCACACTTGCATGGTTAAGACAGTTCGCCATATTTGTGTAGATTGGTTGAATTAAATTGAATGATCCATCAATGTTCGCTGGAAGTAACTTTCATCTACTTTGTCCTAATGCAAAGTTAATATCTCATCTTCTCATTTCGATGAAGGAATGATGAATATGATGGATCTGTACAAAGAATTTTTAAATCTCTGAACAATTTTAGAATGTACATAAATGTATTAATTACATACTATACTCTGAGATAGCAGGTAGCAGCAGAATGACAGTTTAATTCATGGTAAACGTGTTTGGACCGTTGTTAGAGTCTGCATTCACCAGTTTGTGCAAGCTTAGGCAAAGGACAGTAATGGTAATTGGAATTGTAAATTATTTGGGAAAAAAGAACTGACAAATGAAAATATAGAAAACACGATGAAAAGGAAGAAAATATATTATTCAGTGCGGCCTTGTAACAACCTCAAAATAGGAGGCCAATGTCTAAGCTCGGAACATTAATATGCATTCTCACGACTAAGATTCAGTCTCCTATTTAGCCGTTACAATGAATTTTAATCTCGACGGCAAATCCGCTCTCAAATCTTGATTCCGTCTTGTACGTATACGTGATGAAGTGAGAGTATGTAAAGATGTTATCGGAACAGTTCATTCGTTGCTCTACTGATAACATAAAATCATTGCTACATTTCATTATGACACTCTATGCATAGTTTTTTGTATAGCGGTCATATAAAGACAAATTCTAGCTTTATAAAAACTACCGACATTATAGCACAAGTTAAATCTTTCTGTCTACTGGGTTTAAACATTTATGTGAAAATAAATGTTATATCAGTAAGGAAATGCGTATATTCAATAAGCTTAAGGAGAACCTAGGGAGCGTTTGTGGAATATATGACATGTTACATAACCATGCAGTTTTATATTTTATTCACTCACTCCAGAATATACAAAAGAATGGAAGCCATATTTTGACCAATTACAAAGCCTATGGACACTGCGGAATAATAGTCACTACAATAAGATGTGTTTGAAACAGTCCTCGTGTGAATACACGAAGTAACACAAGCCGCTTCCTGGCTGATTATATTCCTAGACAAAAACAGAGAGACTCCAATAAAAAATACTTCACTTTTAGACCCTTTACAACAACCTATGACAACAACATCCATTTCCATTCCTACATTCCAACATTTCATAATCAAAACGGAAAGAGCGGGAGTAGCTGCATGGATGACTATTCCGAGTTAACCCATGACCTTTTAAGATGAAGAATGTAGAGCTATGCATTTGTATATCACCTTGATATCAACTCAACAGAAAAGATATGAAATTAATATACTAGGACAGTACTGAATGATAAATCATGCACCAAGCTTTGTGAAGGTTGTTATCATAGATGAAAAGATACAGGTACTAGCTGTCTCGCTTCACCGAATATCATGCTTATTGCTTATAAATGACTACCTCTGACGCTGGCCATGTTTCTGTGGGTATAAATCATACAAACGTGTACTAAATATTCAGGAAACAGTTTCGCCTTTCGATAAGACTTAGCTTTTTCGATTAGTTATATGACTTATTCTAAAAGCAACCTTCAAACGATAACTTTTTACGATTACCAAGCTCCCGTTTCTCCTCTTATCCTATAATGCCTTACAAATCGATAATACCGCGAGCTACAGTTTGAAAGATCGGTAGAAAGGAAATGTTATGATCAAGACATTTCGTGACCAGTTTACTCTACCCTATATATTCTAGTTATCAAAATAATCTCTGCCATTAATGTTGCACCTATACTTAACAATAACAAATATGGCAATGTACCGGAAACTGCAAAAGTCATTGATACTCGCTGTATTTAAGAAACACAATCATAAACAAAAGAAAGTAACGAATAATGAACCAAAAAAGGTCTTACACTTATCGGAGCAAGAAAAAGAAATGAATATGAATATCGACCAGCGACGATTATTACTGAGTTTTAAAGTGGCCATATGGATGAGGATTGGAAATTTATTTTTGATTTTCAATTTATAAAACAACGTTATCATGCTCCTACTTGTTGAATCAACGTAACACAACATATGCCAAGTCCTTGTTGGTAGCTCGATAAAAGGTACAGGTTAATAAATGTGTAAAATGTTTGTTATTGTAAGTACAATAACAAGGTATTTCAACATTTTTGAACTTTTTGCAATGTATTGAGTTACAAACACAGACTTGAGTATAACAAAATAAAATACACGTTCGATATTAACCGACTTGAACACCGACTTGTCATTAAACTTATAAAGAATGTTTTGGCTTTTTTCAAAGTAAGCATCAAAAGGATATTTTCAATGTATATGATTTTTACCCTATTTTAACATCGATCATTCTAGTTCAAACCTTGTCATTTTGATAACATGTTCAATAAAACATAGGCATGACACATTGTACACGTCAGTCATGTGATAACATGTTCAATAGAAGATAGGTATAACAAAAATCGGAATTATAAGGAATTACATATAATCCAGCGATCCTTGTTGAGTTTCTTTTGTGATAGATGGAGCTATTAAATTCATGGTCATCATATCTAGTTGTGGTACGCATGGTTTTCTACGTTCATATTTATGTCGGCGTCATTGTTGTGTCAGAAGCTGTCAATCATGTTGAACACATTCTACTTTATTAGCTCTGCAACAGTGAAATACTCATTGGCTAGAGGCATGCTCTATTTTCAACACATCATTAGACTGATATCGATATAATATGTTATCAGTATTCATAAACAGATCTAATTATATTGCTATGACATACACTTAGTGCTTTAAAAGGTCGCGATGAATTTATTCGAAATATAAGCAAATCCAATTATAGTTCAATGACAAAAACATTGTATTACAGGACGTCGTTATCAAAGTAACATAAGTAAACAAAGTTGCGAAGGAAGGAAGCAAGGTATTATTTTGTAATTTGGAAAATTGATATGGGTGAGACAAGGGAATAAATGAATATAATCTCGTTTTGAGTCGGTCTTACCTAGATTTAAACACTTGTTCATTTGGAAAGTAAATTACACATGTGACCACCTGAGACAGTAGTTTTATAAAGACCTTTCTTTCACACGGAATACAGATTTTTGTTGCAAATATAACAGTGGAATAATATTTGGTGTTTTCAGAGTACAAACACTAGTGTAAAAAGAGGTAGTCATGACAACTCCTGTAATGACATTTTGCATAATATTCCCTAGGATATGGCAAGAGTAAGATGTGAGAATTGACTAATTGGGGACAGCGGCAAGCTGCATCTAACGCCATCTTATTCCCTACTGTATTTATAACACACCAGTGTATATTATACATATATAGAACCTAATATAAGAGTTAAAGGTCTTTTCACTTGGTTTAAATTTTACTGTTTTGATTCATTCGATGGTGTGAAAAAAGATTGAGAACATATATGTATTTCCTTAATGGATACATTCTTTAACATGATCGATTCATACGTAATTGTGAAACTAAGGATAGTCAGTAGATATGTATTTCCTTAATGAATGTGCAAGAAGATCTGTTCCATAGGCCTTGCGCATCTGTGGTTTCCATGGAAATGTGATTTTATTTTGAGGTATGTGTATTAGTGTGTCAAAATGTGTCCTTATATAGAAAATAGAACACTTATCAATGATTCTAATGAGCACTATAATGGAAAACCATCCTATTCAAGTACAAAGATAAATTTATGATACAAATTGAAATTTCTCTGTGGAATTTTTTTCACATTATTTTCATGTTGCTGAATGACTTTGTCAGTTTCCCGTGGAGAGGTCAAACTGATTTCCTCATTATCCTTACTCACAATCATAGGGTCGTCATGATTATATGATTCTTGTCTCATGGCACCTTATCTGATGGAAAAGCTTCACAGGGGTAACGAGTCTAAGATATCATGGGTATCATTCAGTAAAATCATGACGTAGGTAAGACAAATGGTCTTGCAGGTAATGGGTATAACAAACAAACATTCATTCATATGGCATTTATTTTATTCAGGATGGCTATAACATTTTCTTTTTCAAAGGGAGTACAATATAAAAAGAGTATTGAGCAATACTTATGACTGTGCATTATGTCACAATATACATTCTGTTCGTCCGATGCAGACACCATTCAACCAAAACCAACAGTAGTTCAGAATTTTAGAAAATAGAATTCTATTATGAGGTAGATTAAAATTCTTAGCAGACAACATCGTTGCAGCGAATGTGTCCGTTTAGATGCTGTCAGGGTTATGCTGTGTATGCTTTTCCATTTTAGATCCCTCTTTTGGGATGAATTTTCAGTGGCAGTGAACTTAGCAAAGTGTCTGAAATATTTCACCAGTTTCCAATCATTTTATACAACTCGAATTATGTTCTTAAATTTGCCTCAGATTGGTACTATTATAACAAAGTGTATTTGTTGTGAACAAACTTAGATTCACGTCTAGTTATAAGATAAACATGGTCGGACAATGTTTCTCTCTAAGAAAACGGAAAACGGTCGGAAACGATAAAATGGTGCACCTCCATAGAAACATTAAAGAAGTGCAAGTAAAGGCGATTTAGATTTTCTTATAATAAATATGTCATAAGTCTTCTTGTGACTAAGGAATGAAATTTATTTTTTGTTAAAATTTTGACTCACAAGGTAAAGTTCAGGACAAACATAAAGATACTAGTACTATTAGAAAGGTTATATTTGATAATATAGGGGCAAATACTTACATAAATAAAGTGCCTGTTGAACGTGATATCATCACCAAAAGTAATGTTTGTATTTTCCTTCTTCTGCATTACCTGTAAACACGATGTAGAAGCAACAAATAAATACTACAAAGTCTTTCTTATATGCAACAAATTAATTTTGATAAGTGGTCAAAGTTAAGGTTAAAGGTCAATGTCTAAAAAAGAAAGATTGCACTAGATAATACGGGGTAGACACTTGGATGTAGTCTCTATGTATTAGTTTTTGTGTAATTATATAAACAGTAAATAATATAGATATGGTTGGTCACATTTGTATATATCGCGAAACAAAGTGAAGTGCATGGCCTATATAATATGTCACATTTGTGCTAGGTTTGTATGAAATTGGATATTGCATGTCTGATAAATGACATACTATTGACGCACAGATGGATGGATGGGGGGGGGGCTGAAGCTGTCAACACACTTAATAGTTGGATGATTCATTTTATATACTTAAATCTTGGGTTGCATTCCTCAATTTCAGCAAGCAGAAATTGTAACTCGTGGGGATAGAAAGAAGCAATCCATTCCTGAACTAAATGACCTGCCAGCCTTTCCCCTGAGTGAAAAAGTTCCAAAGATTGCATTGCATGTGATATATTAGGAGTCATAGAGGAGATATAGATGAATTAACTGATTGTCGAGGAGACAATTGTAAGCGAGGTATTGTAAAGTTATAACACAGTAATATTTAAGTTGAAATATACAAACACGATAAACAAATTTAGAGTATGATGTAAGTGAAAGTACAGGACAGTCTCTAGATGTGCAATCGAATCAGAATTATCCAGTGTTATCAATTCATTACCTCATTTCTATATTCTAGAAAAGAACACAAATATTCTCTCTTCGATTAGTCTATGTCACGCAAAAAATCTAGCCTTACCATAGAATATCTGATATCAACACGAAAACCAGCTACCAAATAACAACGTTGCTAATTGTTTACTAGTGTACTGTTACTCGTTTTGTTATTGCTGGGATCACGAGATCTGTCATAGATCCCGAAATCCATTTAGTCAATATGATTATTTTGCTCAGATAAAACATATCAAATTTTAGATCTAAATATCATATTGCTAAGCTACCCAAACAGCCTTACGATTGTCAGAACTCGTTATAATTCACTGACGATATAGGTTTGTGGCTGTCCATCAATACAATCGTGGGGAAAGGGTTAAGCATGTCATAATAACACTAATTAAGTGGTCATTTCTCACAATATCTACAGATATTAGCTTAAGATCACTGTTTACCACTTAGTTAATATAACCATCAAACAACGATGATTCATGAATATATTGTCCTCTAGGATCTGAATGAATTATCATCACAAGGACATGTCTACTTTGATGAAAGTCGTTCCGCAATTTTGACGGCAACAAAATAAAATAGATGGTGTCCTTGTTGAAAGTAGACAAAGCAAAATTGAATGGACACAATTCCCAGAACTTTACATATTCTCTCTCTTCGTCTCCAAAGCTAGAATATGATTGTATGTGCTATTGTGAGCATATACAGTACACACCCCATTATCTATGAATCTGATAATGACTCTTTATCATAACAATTTACATACTACAACAGTCCTGTTCAATAAACCATCTGACAATACACTAGATTCACGTTTACAGTTAGAATCAGCTTCTTCGGTGTAATTACGAATATATATGTTATATAATGGGAAAGTATGCACTCGGTGTTGAAATAAATGCATAATGATAAATGAGGCTTTGGTAATTTACGTAGATTCTTGTATATTTGACATTTCATCGAGGATGTTTCGTAGTCTAGATATGGACTACCCATTTTATCTTTCCTTACGGTAATAGCCTAATCCATTACCCGAAATGATATCAATGTTTATAGAAAACAACTGGTACTGACCAGGGCTTCACTTACATTAACCCCCTTATATAAGAATGTCATGGCAAAATATTTTGTCTCTCATGTTTAGGCCATCCGTTCAAGGATATACAGCTTTTGTCACTTTTTATCATTAAAATGATACTATATTTGCATTATGCCAACCACCCATCCCCCCTCCCCCACACACTTCCAGTCTCAGGCTCGTCAACTTAACGATTATTCGATATCCATGGCCTACGTTAAAAACAATAACTTTCTCTTTGAATCGTATATACATGTATATAGCTATACACAGTGTTCACGAGAAGACTGCGCATAACATATACATCTTATAATCAACGTCGATCACTTGGCAAGTTAAGATAGTTGCTTTACTTGCTAAATACGAGCATTCTTATTGCTGAACACAATAGGATTGTGATTAAAGAGGGTTTTGTTTAAATTCATTCAGCTTTGCTTGAAACTTCTCTCAATAGCAACCATGCTGTGTTCAACCGTAAAATGTTGTTAGCTATCAATGAAACTTTACTCAATAACAAACCATGCTGTGTTCAACAGTAAAAGTGTTGTTAGCTATCAAGTAAAACAACAATCTAAACTTGCAAGGTGATTGACTATAATTGTGAATGTCAATGTTACATATATTCTCGGCGAACACTGTCTCTTTTAGCTGTAAGAAAAACACATGCTTACTACTATCACTGTCAATTAATTTCAAAGCAGTCAATTACTACGTACTATATCATTCTGTCTCAAAGATCCTTTGACTACGGTATGTAACAAGATACTTTTCATCTAAATATATTTCGTATTTATAGATTATATAAAAATATCAGCATTTCGCTAACTAAAAAAGATCATGGCTAACTTAAATAGCGACGTCGGAGCTCTAATATTACAAGAATAGTTATAAATATATGTCTATAATAATAATTATGGTAATTTCAAAGAAGGAAAAAAAATAGAACGAGCGCCTGACGCCAGTCTAGTTCTGATGCAGCAAATGAGGGGCACATACTATTGAAAACACCTTAGCTTGCTCGACACAGATTATCACAATTGATATTCTTTAGGTTTTCTGTAATATATATGGACAATTTCTCACAGAGACACAATAAATTAAAGGGCGCCATATAGTAATAGAAGTATACAACTATTAAGACATGGTAATCTTGAGATAGCGTCTATCGCCAATTGTGCCTATACACAATGTATGTATAGGTTGATGGGAGATATTGATAAACTCCATTATAGGGGCATTTTAAAATAACCTACTGTAAAAACAATCTGGCCTGGTCTTTAAAAACAACAATAAAGATTTGATCGATGCACTTGACGTAAGAGCGCCCCTTTTCACTTTTAATGTTTCTCTTGAGACGACTGACCCTCTACTTTTTTTTCGATTCAACAGAATAGTATAAGACAACAAAATTGATGCCCTCTACGGTCGGACCAGAAACAAATTATTACTGATGGTAAAGTGGCGACATCACAATGCATATCTGTGCGACAATAATTATTTTCACTGCAAAACAAATGGTTCATAGCCGCCTTTTGACTTAAATTGTCTCTTCAAAAGGCATCCAGACTATTATGTGAATTGCACCACCAACATGTACACACACACACACACACACACACACACACACACACACACACACTCTTACTTTTTTCAACCAACCAACCAACCAACCAACCAACCAACCAACCAAACAACCAATTGCAACCGACCGACCAACCAATCAATCAACCAACCAACCGACCCATTATGCATGCGTTTGTGTTCGTTAATGAATTTAGTGTTTGAATGGATGGTTGTGTGTTCAAACTATATATATCTATTTATATGAACAAACTTCTTTTTTTGTGAAGCGAACTTGTTGGTGAAAGTACCACTGACACTAGACACAACATGCGATGAAAATGTTCACTGTGTGAGAGAGTGTACGACATTCCCTACTTTGAAAGTAACTGGCGAAGAAAGGAAAGCAGTCATGCACAGTGCACTAGTAATTGGCACTCCACAAACGTCGCAGCCTGACACACATCACTCATTTTTCGCTCAGTGCCATTTGGCCTGTTATTCTGTTAGGAAATGAACCGTTGAAATGATGCAGTGAATGGGAAAATAGTTGGATCAAAGCAAGTTGTCCTTATGACATATGTTTACAAGTATTCAACAGAAATATCAGAGTTGTGGACATTAGATGGTGATATAACCACTCTTGCATATAGTCTTGTCACATTGTTTATAACCATACATAATCTAGTCTTGTTTACCCCGACCTTGGCAGGAGGGTTACCCTTCTGATCACCTTAGGTTAGGTACATTGTATCAACCTCACTAAGTCAATGCACTCTCCTTTGTATATGAAATTGTTCAGCCTGGATGCAAACTTGCTGTTGAGAACACAAGTAGATATTGCCCCTGTTTCCAGGTAGTTTATGTACTATAAACCTTTATTTTAGTACAGATTTCCTACTGAATATGTAACTGTTGTACGGCGAATTCCATTTTAAGCTTACCATCGATAGCGGTAGATCAAACTATCTTATCCAATCGAAGTCACAAAATCAACCACGTCAGACAAATATTCCTAAAGCTTATAAATAATAATATGGCTAGAAACTAGAATGCAATATGGTAGGCTATGGTTAGTAATGGTTTATACCACTTTGACAAAATCATTGATCATGTATGGTACTATAAATGTTTATAAATGACGATCAGTGAACTGTAAACAAACCTAGATGTAAACGACAAAGGAAAAATGTTGATTGCCGTGCCTTTAAGCATTGCTTGTATCAGAAAGTACAAGGGCATTGAAGAGTGAAGGAAATTCGACGACGCCTGTTCCTGATACAACTATCTCTCATAGTAAAAACAATGTAAGATGCTTATGTTTATCGAACAACCAACTTATGTATAAACTATTACACGAAATGACATTTCAAGCTGTTGATCTGGATAAAAGCCAGGACGATTCTTCACCTAATTGGTAAATGTCATAAATAGAGCCAATTACTCCTTTGGTAAAATCATGCCCATAATATTTATAGGACCTAGATAACATGATACAATTATATCCACAAAGTTTGATGAATTCTGTGATATATTGATATAGCAATGTATTGGTAAATATCATTAATAATGCAAATTTAGTCATGTACTGATAGTTATATCAATCATACTTACAGTCATGCTGATATCAATATTTCCACAATATCTGTTAGAATATTGTGCTATCATTGATTATTTATCACCAAATTATTAAATATAATTATGTAATTTTATCATTTAGTGTGCTATCTTTCCCATGACATGCATATGGTACATCAGTCATTATCAATTTATCATGAATTCTAAACAACATGAAGACATATTACCTAATGGGTAAATACAATTAGTTATGCATATTTACAAGTTGAAGTCGTACCCGTCATATCTGTATCATGA
The DNA here is from genome assembly GCF_964340395.1 of Glandiceps talaboti. Lineage (NCBI taxonomy): Eukaryota > Metazoa > Hemichordata > Enteropneusta > Spengelidae > Glandiceps > Glandiceps talaboti. The sequence goes on along the minus strand of NC_135560.1, from coordinate 24,112,848 downwards.
CGTAATTCATACCATGCAGATATCCACAAAGTCAGCTGAAAATCTTGACAACAATCAAATCGATGAGACATCACCTAATTGGTAAATCTCATTGGCTATGCAAATTGCTAATGATATATGCAAGCCACGCAATCATATCAATGTGATGTATGAGTCATCGTATTACTTCTGTTACTCCTGAACGATATCATGGAGTTCTTAAAAAGGGTTACATTTCTATTCAGCTGAAACGGGCATTGTCCAACAAATTAATTATTGAACACGTCATGGTATGTCTCTTCTTACAGGAGAGCCTATTTTGTGACAAACTGATGTTTGATGAATATAAACCCAATGCCAACGTTCTTTTTTAGAATATGATTATATTCCTTTTCTATATCCATAGACAAGTGTTGTTAATGCAAGTAAAAGAGAATTTACAATCAAACAAATAACAAATGGTCATATCTTATTATGGATGTGACTATGCTTCTTAAGTTACGTAAGTCATCATAAATAAGATTATTTAAACTATTTTTCCCGAAAAAATGTAAATCACCATCAACTTATCAAACATCACAAACTAAACCAAATATTGTATTACCAAGTGTACATTTTCTGATTGACAAACGACATACTATGCACACTACACAGGTCGTAATAAGAGTCTTTTCACATAGCAGATAAGCAGCTTCAATAAAAACTATTTTCTAATAAGTTCATGCAATGTTTAGATTAAAGTAAATAGCGATAATGGAGCTTTACAATGACAGAAAATAAAAGGTAAAGGGCCTTATAACATTACGAGACAATAATTGTAAAGTCTATGATAGATACAATCTACTTTTATGAATTAAACTGTACGTGGATGATCCCTACAAACACAACACTATTTGGCGCTAATATCATAATTCTTGACGAATGCTCAGTCATTTCAGATTAATGAAACCATGTGGATTTTTTCCTATAGAAACAAGCTATTAAAGCATACGTTTATTGGTTTGTGATGAATTTAATATCACGATGACTTATTCCAAAGTTTATTCCTGTATCTGAGAATTTGTGAAAAGAGGCTATGATGCCATTTGACAATCTGAAAGATCTCAGATATACCACCTTATCATCCAATGCTATAGTACGCCTACATAATGTTATTCGTAGAACATTCGTCGTTTGTCCATTATCTCAACTTGTGAGCACTGATGACCTTATCTATCAGGGAAAGAACTAGAATGTAATAATCGTTACTTGATACTTCAAGGGGCAAAGGTCGAATTTCACTGGTACCTTAGTAAACGCATTAGTAGCTTAGGAATACTTGACATGAAGTAAACCTTGTTCATCGGTCTAGATGTCGCCAGATTGGTTTTCACTGAATGTGTACAACGTCATTTACATAACTTTGAGTATCAAAGCATACGATTATTTATACTTAAACTACTTCACGAATAACTTCGGTGGTAAACAATCACGACGTCATCACCACGTCACTAGTAAGAAAGATAATCTCTGTGTTGCTGTCACTGCTGAAGGTTAAATGACTTTGGAAGGAAATCCTTGTGAATTTATCCCCTTTGAATTTTTGTTTGATGCCCAGGATTTGATGATTACGCGAAGTACGACACATGTAAACACTCTTTGGGTATGTTTTCCAAACTCGACATGATGTACCTCAGCGAACTCCACATTTGATATATTTGAATACAGTAGTTTCAAATCTATGTCCAGGCTTCCTAAATTCCCAATATCGAACGTTTAAAACTAAAATCTAGTCAATATACATATCAACTTATGTTAGAGTTCCCATGACAACGGTATTGTAGTGTTGCCATTATCACTAAGCTAGTGTTCCAACAAACACTATTAATGTCCAGGAGAGTAATGGCTTACAACATATTGTGTTAATTCTTTCCGTTTTTTAGAAACTACCATGTGTTTTTCTACCGACATTACGGCCCGCGTTTCTTGCAATATCGCCCTCAGTATTTCATTTTGTAGACTAAAGCTGTAAATTCTAGATCTTTAGGGTTAACAGATGTAGATCGAGAGCCTAAAAGAAGCAACGATCTATAACAACAAATAAGTCATGATCATTCATTGCATAACATATTTTTAAAATTGAAGTCTTATTAATGTACACAATTCGATGATTTAATCATTGTCAGAACCTGAGAAGCATTGACATATATGAGAAATCAACTAGTCTGTAAAAACACTAGTTTGTATACATTTCTAAAAGGTGGCGCCCTTTGTGACAGACTACTGAGAAAATGTCTTCTTATCTAGACACTAATATTGAGGGCGGCAAAGTGACAGACTCAAACGCCAATAATGTAGACGAATGGCAAGACTGGAGAACACAATATACATTTTCACTGAATTCTTAGTAGTAATTTAAGCAAACTTAGGGAGAGTTGGTATTTTTGAAATTGACGATACGGTGTATAGCATAGTTATACACATTGTGTTACTTCTATATCATTGTTGACTGCTGATATCAGACACAAATTGTTATCGTTTAGTAGACTGTACTCGTGTCTTTTCTATCAGTGACATCATCATATTCAGTAAAAGCAAATACCGTCAACATCTAACAAAGTGCGTGGAAATATAGCTGAAAGTGTAACTTTAATTCGGCAATTAGGTGACCTGTACTGAGTGTCTAATTCATGACAGGAACATCTGTCCACTCTTTTCATTTGCTAGCATACTTTTAATCAACCACACACAAACACTGTTTTATCAGGTTACACTATATTTTGAGTGCACCAGCAACACAGGCTTAAAGTATAAACGTATCAAATGATTATAATCGCAGTAATGATCAACGCTTTCATCCGGAATGCTGCAGGAGGTCAGTTCTCCTGCGAAGATGACAAATTTAAGACAACTGTCGTACACTGAAAGTAGGTTTGAGCAAATACCATTTAGCTGAAGTATTAGTTGATTCAGACGTTACATTAGAGGGGAGTATACACTTTGTCTGGTTTGTTTTAGTTTCGGGCGAACGATTACTGAAATGATTCCACTTGTTAAACATTCGTAACCAGCACTTCTGTATATTGTCAAAAAAAGAAAATCAACATCTAATTTAAACATCTTGTTGCATATAATTAGGTGGGAATACATATGAAAATCAAATGAAACAACTGGATATTTAATACAAGTTTGATTGGGTCAATACATTAAGATGTTGATATTACGTGCAAATAGCTAGAAGAAAAATACATGACGGTGTAAGTAACACTATATTAACAGCCCTACTTATGTAAAACATTATATGATTTCATCAGACTTTTCTTAACTTGTTACTTATTCTATGTAAATTGTTTCCAGCGACTTATATGAGTAAGTTCTATATGTGTTAATAGTAGCCTTAGCCTTTCATTGGGTTATTGCACCGATCGATAATATTTCGGTAAAACGTATGCACGAAATTTGCACATTTTTTAATTAATTTTCATATTAATCATTTTTTGTGTGCGGAATGACCGAAAGCGCAACGTAAGCGCGGATAATCTGAATGACAAAAAATGGTTCAATTTCACATATCTTGCATTAGTTCTATTAATATCTGTCTTGTCTGATTCATTGGTATCTATCTTAAAGGACGGTCTTGCCAGGAAAATAATATGCATAAGATAATCCCTTTGACAGTCGTGTTAGAGTTTCTAGATTATTTTTCAAAGCGTAATCTTTAATCTTTATTACGTAGTCGAGTTACCCATTATTTAGTTAAGCGGTGCTTCCCAAAACCACACTACAAACTCTAACCATTGCCGTTCCACTTACTGTTAAGTTTATGCCCGGTGTCAACAGCGTTTTCACTTCAATCTCGCTTGGTAATATCAAATATGAACACAGGTGGCAAGGTATTGAGCCGTTCAAATAAGGCACACTTTAATCTTTCTGAGCTGCGATTTGTGGATCTATGTTTTCTTATATTCTAAACGCAGTCATTTGATGATTTGCAACTCGTTTCCTAGTGGTACATGATATTAGGATTCTGAAATTACTATAGTGAGATTCGTGACACCGTGACCAACGTAAAAAGTCAGCTTACAAATATTTGGGAGGAACGTACTACCAACAATAATCCCTTTACTCACTAGAACGAAGATGACTTTTAAGAGTTCATAGCAAATGGTACACAGATGTTTTAACGTCGACTGTGCATCACATATGTTTGCTGGGTACACATAAGAACGTAATTTGAAACATGAGAAAAACCGTAATCTACCCACGTATGACAAAAAGCACTTAAAGTAGTAGAATAGAACATACTTAACCCAAGCTAACCCTAACCTTACTCTAACCCTAAAGGAACGTTTGGATTAATAACACAAGAATTCCGTGTTACCATGAAAATAATTGTTGGCCTTCCGTTCAATAGCTCTATTTTTACTTTCTGGAAAGCCAGGCAAAAGAGCATTTTGTAGATGAATGGATAAAGATGCAGAGCAGAACCTCGCGATATCCCTAACCATATGATACTAGTAGTAGAGGTTTGTGGGGAGTAGATGTTGTCTATTTTTAATGTTCGTATCCATAGTAACAGAGCTCTTTTGAAATGAATAAGTAAAACTCTGCTACAGTCAAAATAAATGAAACATATGCATGACGTATGATCTGCTGATGAACTGGCGCTGTGTACATATGTTGAAAGAGCGACAGGGGTACAGTACATATTGCCATTACATGTTTATCATAAGAATATTGTAGAATACAGAAAAGAAGAATAAATCAAATGTTCTTAAGTAACCATGGAATAAGATAACGTAATATGTCATGTCATCTTTGGGTCAAACTCGTTAACATAATAAAATAAAGTATACACACCATCTGGAAATATGGCAGTAGTTCTAATGTGGAAGATACTTTGTATTATGTTTACATTTCAAATATGTCTACCAGATGTTATCTAAACCTTTGCACTCTTTGGCAGCTTGACATTGATAAATGGTCACAAGGACTATGCCATGCAAATGTATTGATACTTTCAAAAAGCATAACATTTGTTTTCACTGATAGTAAAACATATATAAATAATAAAAAACCTATTAACCCATCTTGCGCTAAAAGCTGAAATAAGGTTTCCTTGAAAAGTATCAAGACTTTTGTGTTAGGAAATACACTTTTTATCGTACATTTACAGTTCATGATGATCGATCCGCGTTTTACATCTAAATCGATGACGAACCACTCGAATGACGGAGAGTAGACCACTGGAGCTTTAATTGGCAAAGCTAATGGAGATGTTCAACTCAGAATTTGATGCCATATCATTAGTCAACTGTGTGTTTTACAATCCAACGACAGACACGAGATCTCGATCAATGAAAAAGAACATCCACTTTATTTGTTTAAGATTAATTCGTACAGCTTCAGATAATCATTGAGTCGTCAGAGGAAAAATAACTTGCTTCACGTGGCAACATGCAATAAATAATTGAGGAATCTGACTGCTTTCTTTTCCTTTCCGTTGATTTCGATGTCTTAATTGCCATACCCTACTTTAAAGATTGGAATATTTACAGAACAAGAATGCAGTGTATTTCGATCTTGAGAATGACAACAACAAGATTTTCGAATGTTCTCATTTTTGTAAACATATTTCTTGGAAATATTGTCTAGGCGCACATAAATAGGGAATGACAGAAGCACAATAGTTAAGTACAGTTTTTTTCAAGAGAAAACGATTATTCTTTCCAAAAATATAGTTAGCACCTCACTTCCATACGGTCTGCTTTCGGATGTACATGTATAAATGACTTCATTTAGTATTTTAAAGAAACAATTAAAACATTTTGAAAGAAGAACATTATGTTGTATGGAAAATGGCAAGCAGTCTAAGAGAAGAAAACCAGAACGATTCATATGCAGAAGAAATAGCCTATCGATATACAGTATCATTGCTTTTCGTTTGAGCGAAGAGTTTATGTATAATCTGGGCAGCTACAGCGAGACTTTGATCGTTTGCTTTTAAAACATTCCATGTTGTGGAATATACATCCTTATTTAATGGAGTGTGGTTTGTATCCTTGTCGTTATAAATTAAAAAGGAAATAAATATTGACGCAATGTTGTCAATTGATGAAAATCAAGTGGTATCTTATGTTTGAACGCAGATGGACACTGTGGACATGATGATTTATAGTGACACTGTACAACTAGTTCAGTTTATGTGTTAAGTTCATAACCTTTGTAGATTATCAGATAATGAGAGTTCATAACTCTTTGTAGATTATCAGATAATGGATAATGAGAGTTCATAACCTTTGTAGATTATCAGATAATGAGAGTTCATAACTCTTTGTAGATTATCAGATAATGGATAATGAGAGTTCATAACCTTTGTAGATTATCAGATAATGAGAGTTCATAACTCTTTGTAGATTATCAGATAATGGATAATGAGAGTTCATAATCCTTTGTAGATTATCAGATAATGAGAGTTCATAACTCTTTGTAGATTATCGGATAATGAGAGGTCATAACTCTTTGTAGATTATCAGATAATGAGAGTTCATAACTCTTTGTAGATTATCAGATAATGGATAATGAGAGTTCATAATCCTTTGTAGATTATCAGATAATGAGAGTTCATAACTTTTTGTAGATTATCAGATAATGGATAATGAGAGTTCATAACCCTTTGTAGATTATCAGATAATGGATAATGAGAGTTTATAACTCTTTGTAGATTATCAGATAATGGATAATGAGAGCTCATAACTCTTTGTAGATTATCAGATAATGGATAATGAGAGTTCATAACCCTTTGTAGATTATCAGATAATGGATAATGAGAGTTCATAACTCTTTGTAGATTATCAGATAATGGATAATGAGAGCTCATAACTCTTTGTAGATTATCGGATAATGAGAGTTCATAACTCTTTGTAGATTATCAGATAATGAGAGTTCATAACTCTTTGTAGATTATCAGATAATGAGAGTTCATAACTCTTTGTAGATTATCAGATAATGGATAATGAGAGTTCATAACCCTTTGTAGATTATCAGATAATGGATAATGAGAGTTCATAACCCTTTGTAGATTATCAGATAATGGATAATGAGAGTTCATAACCCTTTGTAGATTATCAGATAATGGATAATGAGAGTTCATAACCCTTTGTAGATTATCAGATAATGGATAATGAGAGTTCATAACTCATTGTAGATTATCGGAGAATGGTGATTGTTAAAAAAGTTATCATTTCATATCATGGATATTACATTTCGATAATAAACATTTTGCACATGATCAAACATATCTTTAGAAGTATTAATGTCGTAAGCACGCGGTCAATTAATGATGAGTGATAGGTCAAACTATTCTATCAAGAGGGGTATTGAAATGATCTCAACAATTATTAGATAGATGATACAATTTCCTTGAGAAGTTTGAAAATGATGTTGGTTATAGAGGGATAATATAGAAACAAAACTATATCACTTACGACTGTATTGAGGTACAGTGATTGCTATGGTCAGTTCGTTCGAACACACATTCTTTTCTAAGGGTTGTATTGAGCAACCTAATCATGATGGGCCTAGGTATTAAGCTTAATTTACTCTTATGTTTGAGATCAGTGGCTTATTCTTTACAAATCCATCTGAAACTAGTTGTGTTTTCAAAAGGGATTAACTTTGTAACTCATCGCTTTCTCGCGCCCGTCTGTGATTTACTTAAAACAAGTCACGTGTTATTGTCTAGTTTTCCACAGTGACTTAAATGTGCATACAGCAGACACGAGTGTTTTTTTATTTGCCCAAGGCCACTAGTAACGGTAATTCTGTTAGTCTGCAGTCTACCGAAAGCAGCTCGAAGTTATAGCATATAATTCCAAGATGTTACTTTCACGCAGGGAGAACTTCTTCAACATATTGATGGCATGGATACAAAGAAAATAAAACACCGTACCTAGGTTTGTGAAAGGAGTGTCTTCAGTTTTTGTGAAGAAGGTGGTACACTGCTTGCAGACCTCCAGAAGAAATCTGGTCGGTCGACTAAAGATTCTACTTGGGAGCGCTACCGAGTGCGTTAAGTGCCGCAGGCGAATGTGACATAATGATGACACCCATACTTCCTGGCCACATTTGAGCAATATAAGACGTTTTATTACCCCCCTGCTGATTATGTAGCAGCCTCGGGAAATCGTCGTTATTTAACATTCCTCTGGGTAAAAGACATCTTAAAGTGCCTTCAAGACTAGGCAGTAAGAGATAATTAGGAAACTAAGAGAATTTATTTGTCTCAGGAGAAAGTGAGGGGAGGGAACGAAAACAATGAGGCGTGTAAAGTGGAAGGTGCTTTGAGAATTCTGACAGGCTAGAAAAGAACAGGGGCGCCTTAAATTTTGGCCACTGAAGTGACGAACAAACAATTGAATAAAATAGTTTCTCCCTAGACCCCTTGCTGTAAATTCTCCTCGTTCCCTTAGTGATCCTTGTGACTCTTAGTATTTGTTACATGTCTAAAGTTGATGAACAAATAAAGTATTTGTAGCTGAAAGGAGTGTTTCATTCTCTTTTTAATCAACAATATATGACATAATCTGCAATCTTACATCACAACTAACCGTAAAGCTAAACTTGACCACAATTAAACCGATATATCCTAGAGGAATCCCTTCAGTTAACATCTTGTTACAATTGTTTTGAAGTCATTGAATGTCATTAAACATTTATATGTACTAGTAAACTAATGTACATATGAAGGGTTAATAGCCAACACGTCTTTTCTTGATGTTGACTGTAAGTAAGGGAGCGATCAGTATTTACGGCCGGGGGTGGGCCGGTGACTTTTTGTTGATATTGTTCTTAAAAATAGTGACCCCCTGCAATTCATCCACAAAACAATCCACCCCCCCCTCTGACAAATAAAAAAAAAACACAATGACCCCCCCCCCATCCTTTTGTTCTTGCAAAAAACACTCTATTCTCAAAGCATAATACTGCACATTGCATAGTTAATTTTACATGTTACATTTTCAGTAATTTTAAGTGTATCTGGTAAATTGCTAACCAAAATCCATTGTTTCACATGTATAAAGCTCTTTAGATAGGAACCCTATGAGAAGTATGATTGTCTGTTCACGGACATACAAAGTATTCATGTTTTAGTAACCAAAGGTTGTAGGATATCTCTTAGATTGAGTGAACTATTAATATTGATTAATTCAGTTAATTATCAAGTACAATATTATAAATGGAGATAATATACTTGTAAACCCGTGTCAATAACTGTCACACATAATGATGTACTTGCATCATATAATGAATTGTTTACATCATATAAAGATGTGTTCACATCATATAGTCAATGTATTGTTTTCTTTAGACTTAACACAACTGCGGCTTTCCATACATGTACACGTTTGCACTCCTCAAGGCACTTGTTTGCCCTGTTCATAATTGGCACTGACTCAAAACTCCACCCCCCCCCCATTCATTGACCACACTGCTAATTTTAACCAAAATATTTTTGAAAGGTTTTGAATAATGAAATGTGATAAATGTCATTAATTTCAAAATAGAAATTAAAAAATGTCATAAAAATGTTTTCTGTACTATAGCAGTTTCTAAACTAGATTACTAATTCAATTCACTTACTATTGGCTATGTTGTCCAGTATATTGCTGGCAACATGATAGCCTTGAAAATAAATACATTCTAATAACAAGGAAATGTAATATTATGATCTGCTGACAAAATTGTACTTGCAGTATACAGTCACTCAATGTGGATACTAGATATTCCAGAGGAGATGTATAATCTAATTTTCCTCATAACTTTGCACCGTGTCAGTACTATAGAAGTCCTGGCTACTAGATCACCATCAAACAAATCTCTGTTTTTAACTTTGTTTATCAGTCATTTACATAATATATATTCTCCGAGAATCCGATTAATATTGTGTTCACATTGGAATATATTTCTTTCATGGTAGTTTATGGTGTAAAACAATAGCAAGAGAAAAGGGGGTTTCACATGTAGCCTGGTAACATGTATTAAACTTGGTGATGGTCACAGGTATCAGAGAAGAAGTGAAACACAAACACTGAAAAGTAATTTTTGATAAGACATGTAGTTCGTACTATAGCTATGCAAAGTAACAGTTCAATAGTTTGTACATGTATGATAAATCTACACATTAGGGGTGAGATCAGTAGGTAAAAAAACACATTCTTTTAGTAAGGCCTCAGAACCCCTTCTCCATCCCCTTCTAACTAAATTGGTAAAATTGTTGCACACAGCACAATCAATTTCAAATCAGTATGTAGTATCATGTAGTGCTATAAATACAAAGCCAGTATGTAGTGAGGAAAAAAATAGCTTTTTCATTGGCACAATAATGTATTTTAGGGCCATGCATAACAATTTTTTTTCCCATTTTTCAATCTAACATTTTTAGAATTGTTTGTATTGGGGTACAAAACAGATTTCATTATAAAAGACCTCCTCTCACCCCCACCCCACACTAAAAGAATTTAGTTTTTACCCTACATTGAACTATTGATTTCAACCATAAATCAATTTGGGACTTCTAATGGAGATGATTGTAGTTATCATACATTAGATGTACAAAAATATATAGGAACTAGACTAACTATATACATGGACATTGAATATCCAATATCTAGACACTGGCTGGGTCAGGCACTTTCAGTCACAGTGTTTTCCACATATTATTTCAAAGTGTCCTAAATTGGTTATGTTTGTGCACAATTCCACATGTTCAGGTCAATGAAGGAACAGATTTTAGAGCCAGTAAATCTTAAGGTATTTCATTTCTTATGTGTTACATGTACAGCTACACAAGCAAGTTTTTCTACCACAAGATGACACAGTGCAACTCATGGCATGTAATAGCGAGAAGTCATTTCTAACAAATAACTGTTGCTTAAAGGTGGCCATGGTGCAGTGTTGTGATGCCACACCATATGTATTGGATGTATCAAGAGACAGAGTTTATGTTATATTTGAATGTATATTTATAGTTATTTGTTTATGGTTTATTTTATGCATATACATTTTTTGTTTAATAGCTCGCACAGTGCCCACAAGCGGCAGCATAGCGGCTCAATGACTAGTACTCATGCGTGTCCTATATACTATGCGATGTTTTTTGGGTGGTTTTGCCCAAGGATGCATTGCGGTACAATGACACGCATGCGCGTTCTATGTACGAAGTGCTATCTCCACGCCGAGAGCGCTATCTATGACATCATCGTGAGGTAGCCGCTCACAAATGAATCTACCCAGCTGTGCGCACTTAGGGGCTTTGGCCAAGTTATGATATTAAATGTATGAACATTTAAGTACAGGAGCGTGGCTCATGATTTTGTTTAGTTGAAAACAAGGTGACCCCCCCCCTTTATTCACTTCGTAAAAATGATGACCCCCCTTCTTTGAGTCCCAAATTAAGGTGACACCCCCTCTGATTTGCCGCTCCCCCCCCCACGGCCGTAAAAACTGATCGCTCCCTAAGGCATGGTCAGCTACAGTTGAATTTCGATTGAAGACATGAAATGAAATATTATACAGGAGAATTGAGTAGAACAGTGATTAATAACAGTAATACATACTACATGTACGACAGAACCTAGATGTCTCTACGGTATAGTTACATTTTGCAGACAACGATCATATAGTCACCTTGAGATCAATTGATACTGTAATGGAAGATAACATTTCACTTGTTTTTGCTATTTTACATTTTTGGCAAATTGACTCATGTTGTCTGCCCTTTATAGATAGCATGTTCATATTCGCGATAAACTATATATTCAAACCAGTGATACTCGAAGCTGCAATGAAAAGTCGTCTATTATGGATGAACTCTCTGAGGGGGGATTTATTTTGTTACATATAGCATACGACGGAAGTGGTGTTGTGAATGCAGTAGCAAAACTTAATGACAATGTACAACAAACTGTGGTGCTTTTTTCGAAATATAAATTCATATTTTTCTATTTTTTAGATGATCCCCGTTTGTAAAATAAAATTAATACATGTATCTATATATATACATTCACGGCTATGAATTATAATTTGTACCTAAATTTTACCCTTTATATTTGAGAAAGAGGCAACACTTTGTTACTCCTTCAAATACTGTACCTCTTTGATTTAGGTTAAATTGAAAAATACCCTTTTTTGAACTCTTCTCTAATGGATGGTGGCGTGTATCATATGTCATGATTGCTAAAGACAAGAAAATATCAATAAACTATATGCATACGGTCGTATCATTTATCTTAAAGTCCCTGGTTCTCTCATAAGTCTTATTTTATCAACGGGCCAAAAGATTACTTAGGATCATTGTTTTGTTCAGAGTAAACTTTTCTATGGATGTACTACAAATCATTTTTAACACTCAAGATTGTAACGCTAATTCCAATTGCTATCCTACTGTATTCGGTGGTGTAAATGAAAGTTAACTGTGTACTTCTTTCAAAGCCGTAGCAGCACAGAGATGTTGAGTCAGTGACGTAGCAGCACAGAGATGTTGAGTCAGTGACGTAGCAGCACAGAGATGTTGAGTCAGTGACGTAGCAGCACAGAGATGTTGAGTCAGTGACGTAGCAGCACAGAGATGTTGAGTCAGTGACAAAGTTTTTATTTGGCTTACTTTTTATCACCATCTTCTCTGGTCGGCCTAAGTATCACATCAATTGTACCCCTTCTCGAATTCGCATTCGACTTCACAAGACAGCTAATATTGTAATTGGTTATGAAATGAACTAACTAACATCTAAAATTGAAAGACGTGGAACTTGTAGAGTCGGTTACCTTATGGTCCTCAGTACCAAATACAAATGGAATGAACTGTCCACACAATATTATTTGCCCGAACCCCCCCCCCCCGTCCTATTTTAGGGTGAGATTGTTCGTAGTGTCAATATTCGGATCAGAACAATCTTTGACAACATGATTAAAGTGATCTTCCAACAAAGTTCATAATAGTGTCACGAAACGTATGTGTTATATCACTTTGTCACGTGACAGTTGATTTCCATATTAATCACCATTGTATACTGTCAAATAAACCTCGTTATCCTATACATTATTCATCTAGCTACTTTATACAATTAAGCTGCTTTATGAGCCATAATTGTACACGGTCTATTAGTTGTACTATTACCTTGTAAACCAACATTGTTTTGATATAGGAAAGAAAAACTGCCTTTCCACTATTATCTTATTTTACATGCAATTTATTTCAAAGTTTAGTTGAATGCAGGAAGAAGATCGTGTCACGACAGTCCATGTTTTGACGGAAATGGCATATTCTTTTGGTAGTCACTGAAATAGCACATTTCCGCCTTGTGCTCGGGGGAAATGCATCATCATCTGCCTATGGCAATAGACGATCGATACTTGAACATACGCAATCTTTCGGAATCTTGATCACACGAGATGTAATATCCACGGTCCGCCTTACATCAAACAAATTAGTGAGCAATATTATCAATAATCAGTAATCTGTATGCCCGAAGGTCCTTACAAACTTGCCCGCTACTTATTTTAATACATTTTTCCTGATTTAAAAGTAAAGACCCTTACATAATCTTTATCTTCGCTGTTTATCTTTTCCCTTTTATTTAAAACATTCAGTGTATCTTGGTCTTGTGAAAGCCTGGATGAATTGAATGAATACATTAGGCTGCGGCTGGATATCATTTGTAAGTCTTTTTACAGTAAGGCGCCGTCGGAAGGTTTAACGAACGATATCCTGAGATTAGGCATTTCCCCAAATCACAAATCTGTTTGATTTGTGATGTCCCGAATCACCGCCAATGCCATAAGTGACTATCCATGAATGCAATTAAGCACGTTTATTCTACCAAGGGACTGTTCAAGCTACGATGTTCCTTAGGCCGAAGCTTAGGACTTGTCGCGAACATTATGACTCATTGGCCGACAAAGGCAATTTGGCATGTATTATACATACGTCCTGTACAACGAACTTACTCAAAGAACACATTCATGAATTAAGGTAGCAACTACTAACAACTACTGTTGTAGTTCGTTGGCAAACCTGTTCAGGTTCATTAATACCAAAATGTAAAATATTTCTAATCGACAAGTAGAGACATTGGTTGCATTTTAATGAATTTAGTTGTATGGTAAATATGTGCGTATATTTTAAACAGTTTATGAATATACGAAATTCCCTTCGAATGTACTAAGTTTATCGATTCTGAACCTTGCACTTTTATTGTGTCCTACCGACCTCGCTCTTTATTGTATTATTGTTTACTGAATCGTCATAGTCTAGTCTACAACAACGGCCTCAAAACTGTGTTGGGAATTACCAATAAGGTAAAGCAGTCACTTGGCTCCTTCACTTGATAGTTGATTCAAACAGTGGATATGATATAAAGTGTAGCTAAGACCAGATGAAGACTTAATCTTGAACGTTGTTGAATGAGTATTTTCCCTATACAATGCAACTTATAGTACAAGTAAAAGCACATGTTATTAATCTTCCACGGGTTGGACGTCCTTTCAAGTTTATAGTTTAAGAGTGTAACGAAACATTTTACAGTTGTGAGGATAGCAGCTTGAATTGTAGATTTCCATCTTAAATTTGAGATTTTAAACCCCAAGAAATTCGATGTCAGACACTCTCTGTTGTCTGTAGAGCATCTTCGAATGAGCGCTTGACTTGAAGTTCCCATGCGTTAAGAATACCCACTTCACCGAAATCCCTCACCATGATATGTGAAAATACAACGTGAAAAATGTTATTTAGAAAGGACAGTAAAGAGGAATAAAAAGCCACGCCATGTAGAGAGGTGTGGGAGGAATAGTAGGCATTTAGTTAAAGGGCAACGCCACTCCAGGTTATATAGAGGCATTTTTGTTAACTTTTGATTTGTAGAGAGTAATTTTATGATTTTGCAGACTTACATTACGCACGATTGCCGAGAAATACGAAATGAAAATTTTGGCCGTCTATTGTTTAGTGGCAGCCCTTATTAGCGGTCGCGCGTTGTCTTATGGGGTCTAGCCTCATAAACATGAAATGCTTGAACATATTCATAAGTTTGGAACAAATGTCGACCGCGACGTAACAATAGTAGAGCTGATAGTAATGAAATGAAATTAATATGTCATGAGACCTGTTAATATTTTGAGAGACAATTTACCACTTTTGTTGTTGCCACTGTCATTATTATGGTTGCCTGGGTAATGACTTCGTCGGATGTACATTTCTCCCTATGAACATGGTTAATACCTTTCACACAATGTATTAGATGGAGACATATATTTGCCACGAGTAGTAGTCAACATTGTAGATGCAATTATACCTTATTGACTTGTATATTGTTTATTTTGAACCCATACACATCCTCCAAATATTCGTATTTTCAGTCAAAGTGGCACACTTCACATATTACACATCCAATAATTTTGCCACAGACTATACAACTATACATAGGAATCCACTTAACAGTTTCACAGACAGACCCACAGACAGACTGACAGACTGACAGGCAGACAGACAGACAGACAGACAAACAGACAGACAGACAAACAAACAAACACATATACACAAAAACACACAGTCGTACATAACATATGGGTGCGACGCCTAATTCCGAATCTTTACCTGAGTCGTTCTGTAAAACATGCGCGACAATTAAAATAAGATGGTTCTGTTTATGACAAGATTTCGAAAACGAATCAGAGACCACCTACATCTAATACCAAAGACGCTGAGTGACATTTATAGCTGCTTGGTGAATAGAAGTAATTGTGTTATAATAGTTCATCAATTGTAAAAGACATTTCCAATATAGCTCTTTCGTTGAGAATTCAATTTCTCATTGTTAAATAATAGATTATATTGACAAATTGAGCTGTATAATGTATCACCCCTACCCTTACAGTTTATGAGGTTATTACGACTGTCACAGTCAAACTATATCAGCTAGGTGACATAATACAACAAGTTAGCATTGTTTAAAAGTTATGGCTAAAAGGATTAAGACGGTCATACGATTTCCACTGGACGAAGCATTACAACTGGTTAGAATGGGTTATTAGTATTCCCACTAGACGAAGCATTACAACTGGTTAGAATGGGTTATTAGTATTCCCACTAGACGAAGCATTACAACTGGTTAGAATGGGTTATTAATATTCCCACTAGACGAAGCATTACAACTGGTTAGAATGGGTTATTTGTATTCCCACTAGACGAAGCATTACAACTGGTTAGAATGGGTCATTAGTATTCCCACTAGACGAAGCATTACAACTGGTTAGAATGGGTTATTAATATTCCCACTAGACGAAGCATTACAACTGGTTAGAATGGGTTATTCGTATTCCCACTAGACGAAGCATTACAACTGGTTAGAATGCCGGGGTTTATAGTATTCCCACTAGACGAAGCATTACAACTAGTTAGAATGGGTTATTAGTATTTCCGCTTGTCGATAAAAGTGAGAAATACGTATTGAAAACAGAACACTGTATAATTCATCTTTTAATATTACTTTTATATGAATTAATAATCTTCTATAATATTGTAACCTTATTCTTACGTTTTCGCACACAAGTTATCGAAATCACGTTGATTTAATTCAAAACAGCATATTGATGTATTTCTACTTTACGGTATTTGATTCCCAATAGATGGGTTATATGCATATATACCATCCTAGATATAATCAAAGATGCATATATTGATAGGCAAATTTAGCAATCAATTATCATTATTTACCTGTACAGTACTAATATAATTAGCGTCAGGCCAAAGTTAAATGTAGAGTATTTTATTTACATTTGTATGATATATAAATTGGATAAAACCAGTTCAGTAACCACAGATATCAAATGTTTATTGAAGTATAGTCTGCCTTTGTTGTATATAGCATATCCTTCTAAGTACATTGAAACGACGAGCATATATCGAAGTATTGAGTGACGTCAGGTTTGTGAACCCGGTTTTATCTAGGATCACTACATGACAAGTCAAATTACAAAGTAATATAGTCTAACATTCAATTCTTATCATTATCTAACTGGAGTGTGAGGGTAGGGTGACTGGATAATCACACGACACAAAGATTACAATCGATAGACCTATATCGTGTGTTCTATTTCCAACTAGCAGTGCCAGTCTCTTATCCATGCAAAACGAAGACTGACAGTAAATTGAAAATGTTAGAGTAATATATTGTAACAAGTATGACATTAAGTTTTCAGCCTTTTGAAGGTGATTATTACTTTCGTTATTAATACTATTTGGTTTAAATATGGATTCAGGTAACCATTTGGTATAGATTGCTAAAATATGTTGAAATATAACTGCATATTCCATCTACCTGCGAAAGGCAAATTTTGAAAGTGCTATTAGTAAAATTGGAAATATATGTTCCTGACTGAAAACGTATTATCATTTGTCCATGGAGAGATGACGGAAACTAGATTTACCGTCATCTTCTAATTCTGAGAGTCGTTAAGGATTGCAAAATGGTTTTGCTTTATTTTCCTCAAACTGTGTTACAGTATAATTGGAGGTCAGTCACGTTTGGGTCTGGTTGACTAAACAACTGAGTAGTCACGTCCATCTTGTAGAGAATATGAAGACTTTACGCAAGTCAGGTAGAAAGACGTGTTTGTGTTTTGTTGAACACTGCTTTTAAGAATGCGTTCAACATATTATGTCATCATTCACTTATAAAGTTGGAAAAACAATTGTACAACTGCTGACATGATGACGTTGTTTGGCTTAGTATTAACGATGGGCAATAAAATCACCTTGCTGAATTTGACAAACATGAATAAATACGATACTAAAGTAACTAGATTACAAAGATGTACTAGGAAACGACAACCTGACAGTGTGACGTTGGTCGCTGAAATTTGATTGATTAGTACCAAAGGAGTCGTCGTCTGGCAATTGTCTATCGATTGCTCCTTAAACATTAGGTAATTTATAAATCATTAGTTTGCTAAATCACATCAAGATACCTTCTCAGTGTTTTTCATTTGAAATATTGCTACTCAAATAATGCTGATGCACTGGCCATAGATAAATGTTGACATTCAATAAATGTTAGATTGGCTGTTGTCGGTTTCATTACCTTAATTTGCATAGACCTAAATAGACGATGCTGAGCACAGAAAAGACGGTAAATTGCTGATCTTTTCAAAGGAACTCTTGAATGACGCCACTTTAACGGTAGCTGTCTGGAAATAGAAGTATTTCCCCCACTCCCAAAGTAATCAATAAGAGTTTTCTAGATTGGTCTGCATGTATTTCTTACACTTGGCCTGCGTATTGTAAATTTGACCTGTGAGTGCACACTATTTGTATCATCGCTAGCTAAGCAACGACTGATATTATCGGAGATCAAGCTCACTGTCACTATCTTGGAAAATTGAAACAGATGGGGTGTACAAATTAAGTTTTGAGGGCTCCCATCGGAATGATTTGACAAGGGAAGTATCCTAGTTAATCTCGTACTGGGTGCCCCTTCCTGGGAAGTATCAAGGGAGTGCAAAGTGACATATTTATGACTCCCACATGAGAAATCAGTACCGCCTTTGAACACCTACAGAATGAATACGTTTTGACCCTGTAGCTATATTTTAAAAATCCGTTTTAACGCCTACAATTTACAGTTTAGGATTTTCTTTCCGTAGTTAAAAGTCAATATACTAAAATTGTGTATCGAGATATTCGTTAAAAGCCTACTGAAACATATTACTTGACGTATTTGTATCGAATCTTAAACCCAGGTTTCAAATTACGCATAGGTTTCTTGTTGTGCACGTGAAATGTCTTAGAGCGGGTCATTAATATTCAACTGACAAAGTGAAAGCCTTAGCGATAATTTCAGCATGGCTTATTAAAGTGAACGTTTAGGAATCATGACAGCAGTTACATTTAAAACTGCAGAAACTGAGACGCCATCGATGTTTGAAGTAAAACCAAATCGTTGCATGACGTCATTAGGGATTAGTGTGTCTGGTATTATCTGCTGATGTAATTTCTAAACTATCTATACAGTCTTTTATTATTGTATGGCAATAGCCACTCACAATATCCAAATCCACTCGCTTTGACCATATTTGGTATCTCACGAAGAATCTAAAATGGCTTCCAAATGTGTTAAATCCACGTTTTTCACCGCTTATCATAACAGTTCTGATGTACTTTTCACCTCAAATTATTGCAGTTTGCTATTTAATGAAGTATTCTTCAACAAGTAAAGACGACGCAAGCACATTGACTGATTAGTCCTTTGAAGTTGAAAACCGGAAATCACAAGTCTTCATACGCCATTTTCTTGCTTTGCTTTATGGGTAACTGAAAGCTAATCAGGATGTGTAGAAACCTAGAATTGATTTTTTGTCCTTTTGAATCTATAACATATTTCATTACCTGAGGTAAATTAAGGTCACAAAATGACCTTTCAAAATGGTATGAATATGTATTTAACTTAATTGGTGAGAGAATCAATCATTTACACTATCAATTATTTACAATTATTTATCACTACACCGAACAACGTTATGATAATTGTAGTTGTCACTCACGATTCTTTGCTTATTTAACACTATGCACAAACAGCGCATGTATACCTTTTCAAGTCATACACTCACCCTTAACGTTATCACTAAATAAACATATTAGGATATATCGCCCTTACTTAGACGTAAATATTCTAGTCAAACGAATACATAACTGGACATTAATATTCAATGATGTGCTTGATCAGCTTGATTGTTTTTGTAATAAAATTTCCACTTAATTCAACAACAATGTCAAACTTATATGTAGGCATTAAGAACATATTTGCTTTTAAATGTTTAAGGTAAACATATCGATGCATCCTCTGGTCTCTGCGTAATTATGCCTTATAGCGTAAATATAAAACCCAATTTGATACTGTAATAATGGATTAGGATGGGCTTGATGCTGAACACGAAATTGAATGACTGCAAACATTAAAACAAATAAAAGAATGAACCCTTTTACTCACACACACACACACACACACACACACACAGAGAGAGAGAGAAACTCGAGCATACATACATACATACATACATACATACATACATACATACATGAATAAATACATACATACATACATACATACATACTTACATACATACATACATACATACATACATACATACATACATACATACATACATACATACTTACATACTTACGGAACACTTGCTAACGTTTCTTAAAAGCTTTAACTTATAATTAGGTTGCAACAATGTTGCTGGAAAATGTAAATTTTGAATATAGTATATTGTTTTGAAAACATCCCTCATAATACGTACATATATACACTTGTGTTGTTTGGCACATAGGATTCTCTCAAATAAATTAACATGCAAATATATGTAATTTATTAAGTTGATTGATACTTACTAGTCGGAATTTCAGTAACATTTTTGTACCATCGAGGATGCAGCTGGTGCACCCCTACTGGTATGATGGACTGAGCCTTAGTAGCCGGGATACACCCCTACTGGTATGATGGATTGAGCCTTAGTAGCCGTGATATTTACTTTTCAAATCCCACATTTAGAGCCAAGAGCCGAGGTTGACGTGAGAATTTCAGACATTACTTGTAAAAAATTAAATCATTCCGAAGAATACTAAATGTCATGCTGTAGGTGTTATCAATATGTTCTTATTTTGTTTTACATTATTGAAGTTAGCCAAATACATACCATAGCTGGACAAAATCTAAATATCATTGTATTCTGTCAACTCTTCAATATGAATATTCATTCTATCGTTGTCATAGCAATCAGCAAAAGAAATGTCGACTGTACATACATACATACATACATACATACATACATACATACATACATACATACATACATAAATACATACATACATACATACACACATACATACATACACATACAAATACATACATACATACATACATACATACATACATACATACATACATACATACATACACACATACATACATACATACATACATACATACACATACAAATACATACATACATACATACATACATACATACATACATACATACATACATACATATATACATACATATTTATTTATTTATTTATTAATCCGTGTACACAAGAAGTGACATTGGCAAGAAAATATACCAAATGAAACATTGATGTTTACAATGTCTTGAAAATATTAAGTATATCACCGAGATATTTAGCTGTGACACTTGCTATAGTATCATCTACAAATGAAAAAATGTACTTAAATAGAGAATGATTATCAAATTTAAGTAACTGCGACTGTAAACTAAATAAAATGTCCAAGTATTCATCTCTTATCTTCTGAATTATTTAATTTTTACACAGTAATGCAGTGGAATTCATCTCCAATACTAGAGCTACACAAGGTGCATAATCTCTGTTTCCTTTACATACATACATACATACATACATACATACATACATACAGCCGCTTGCAACAAACATTTTTACAACTTCATGGTGCTGCACAGTCTGTAACCACTGCATTGGAATTCTCTGAAATAAATATAACTTTAAAGTTGACGCTCATTTTAGGTATAGGCTGACTAAGTTTACCACATTCACACATGACCGTAATAGGCTGACTAAGTTTACCACATTCACACATGACCGTAATAGTTCGATGACATTCTCATGATATTTTACATCTGATGTGATCTTGACAACGAACTGTATGGACAAACTATTCATCGAATCGTATTGCTTATATAACATTATTGTTTAACCGAATACTATGACATTATATCTATTTTTAACTTTGTTGGATATTCAAGTGATACTACAATTAAACCAGGCATTAATATAATGAACAAAAAAAATATACTTTATATTATCAATTTAAACATTGCATCCATGGACTTTGCCCAACCAAAGATTCTTATAATAACCACAGTAACAAATTGATTGAAAATGTTTAACGTGTTTTGTTAGTTTCCTGAGAAAGAAAGGAGACAAAAAAATCTGACCTTGTTAGCCTTAAAAGCACAACACTTGAAAAGGTTGTAAATAATTGACGATCGTTGGCGCAATCGTAAGTAGGCATTTATTGTTTCTGTAATTGGTAAAGTCAGAATTCATTTGCAAGTCAAATAACAAGCAAGGCACTAATTTAAACAAAACGTCGTGTAGAAAAAGAAAGTCAGTTCAGCTATTGACACATTCTTTTCCTTCATTTCTTCAAATGCTCCTTATATACGTTTTCATGGTCTTAGTCGGCAAATCGTGGTTGAAATACTGCACCAGATCTAGACATTTGAGACGGGGGTTTAAAGTTCATTTTCACCTAAAATAAAGCCTTTTAATCAGTAATGTACGGCTAATATCACAAAATGAACAAATCGTTATGTATCCCTCACTATCATGGGTGCTTGATGAAGGAACCAGTGCTGACGGCACGAATCTTTAAAAAGTATTGAATCCAATATCGAGAAGAGGAATACACTTATAATACGATGCTTAGGTCCGTAAATTCGAAACAATACGGCGTATTGAGGACAACTGTTTTCCAGACACGCTATCTTTTAAAATACTAATAACATGTAGCGTCATGACAACTGTATCAAAATGTCTTCATTACCTCATTCTTCATACATACGTTAATATGACTGAGCAAATCGACCAGATTAACTATCCGAAACGAATTCACAAATATTACTTTTTTTTTCAAAATGGGGCCAAACCTACGAAAAAAAGAGAATTTCGTTGGTACTCCGTTGAGATTCTAGCTGCAACGGATCAGGAAAACATGTATATTTGAATATAACTCAAAGTATAACAAGACATTGTGGTTGATAAAAATATGATATGAGTGCAATTCAATACATTTCATGCTAGGTAATAAGGGCTCACATCAGAGTAATCCAATTACTTGTATAACATTTCAATACTGTTCAATCATTAGTAATAATGACACCCCGTGGTTGTTTATTTGACGTACTAAATGTATGTATGCAAATGGTAAAATTTATTAAGACGGATACTTTCATGACGTCATACATCAGATGTAGTCCCGTTGGGTCGGCACATTTGACTTTCCCTTTGGGGCTTTGTAAAACCTCGACCGACATGTGTTTATAAGGATTGGAGTCAATATACAGTATAGTTCTAGTTAATAAGACAACATTTAATCAATGTATAAATAGGTTAGTGACGTTGCAGGACCACAGTATAGAAACACAATGATCTAGAAATGCAATCTATTTAGATGAATTGTCGTATGGTGCATGCACACACATCACGCAATTTGTATCCTTAATACAGGCCACGTTTCTGAAACATGTAGTTTGTAATAAAATAATTATGACTAGAAAGTACGCTGAATGCCTTCATCAAGGGCAAACGAAAATAATCAAGCCTTTAGATTGTTGGTCGTACATGCATTTACGAAATGCAAAAGCCTGAACTGCTATACATGATATATCTCTTACCATGCAAGGTTGTAATTAGAGGAGATTGATACATCCATGCTCTTACTTACCGACTCCATATGCAAATTACTTATTGGCATTAAAAGCTACATCAACAGCTGTATAGGACACATATTCTTTGTTATCATCGATGTATCTACCAAATTATATTGCATTTGTGATATCTCAAAATTACCAAAAGTAATTAATTATGCAAACGACTCTTTAAAGGAAGCTACAACAAGATATATAGGACACGTGTTCTTTATTATAAACCAGTGTAAGTCCAAATTATATCACATTTGAAGCGTGTATTGTAAGATGTTGCTTTTTAACCAATGATAAGTAATTCTTCAGACGAGTCAATTAAATCTACAAGTACAGAAAGAAGGTTTGTAGGACACTTGCTCCTTGTCATTGTCGATATGTAGCTTGAAGCTTGAAGTTGAAGCTTGGAAAACCTATGTCATCGTAAATGATGTAGTATAAATAACTAGCAAAATGTGTTAACTCTCAAATCATTGTTTAAACTGGTCCCTGAATGCTACTATACTCTCAATTTATTGCTAATTAATTTCAGTAGTTGTAAACCTATGACGATGAAATGCTTGTTTACAGCGATACCCAAACATAAACATGTTGATTTTCAGAATATAAAAGTGTTGATATACATATTTTACAAAAGATATAACAAAATCATCAACATGTGATTAGGATGAATTTTATCAACATGTTAATCTTGTAAAAACTGGTGTGCATGTCAAGTCCCACTTTTGTATCGCGCAATTCTACACCAATGTACTCAATAAGAATAGTTATTTGACTTCATTTAGGTACAATGTGCCTCGACCAATTTCCTTGATAACAAAACCTCTTAATAAACACTTGGCCATGGTTCATTTGAAATAATAAAAACAATTTATGGTTCACCGCCTTTTTCAAGGAATCAACAATCTCTTATTTTCCAATAAATTTTTCACAGTATTCGAAGGCTATATTAGATTCTAAAAGTGGCTTACGTATGATATAGATATGATCTGCATTTAAGAAAAATGTGTACTGTGACCCTGATATTTGAAAATGACAATGGAATATTTTCAAAGTAAGACTAATTATCGATATATTTAGCAGACTGAGATAGTTTACACATGGGTACAATTTGTAGTTTAGTTTTACCTGAGAGACGTTCATGACACAAACTCATTGATGTGTGTATGAATCCTTGCCCTCAAATTGACATGGAAGTGATTGGCCGTTTTGAGTTGCATATCCTGGAGCTGTTGTTGCAGTAAAATTATATTGGTTGAGTATACAACACTTACAGAGTCGCTGAACAAAACAAAGCAATGAAGCTTAATCAGCTCAGTATAAGGCATGTGATACTCTACAAACTTGGCGACCAAGGTCATTTTTTGTTCATCTTAACCTGCTTCAGTTAAGTATCAATATATTCCCATAAAGTCACTATTGCACGCATGTTGACTGGCCTTATTCGGGCGACAGCATACGTCTGTTCCCCACGAGGCCTGTTGATCCCCCAAACCAATTTATTTCCTGAAGGCCTTGGCCCGAGGGAAATAGGTTAGTTTTGGGGGATCGACATGCCCTCGAGGGGAACAGACGTATACTGTCGCCCGACTAAGGCCAATCAACATGTGTTTTATACACACCATCGTCAATATCAATTATCATTAAAAACATCATCATTAAAAAACTGAGATATGACACAACAAATGCACGAGATGTGTTGTAATACTGTATAATACTGATTAGATCACTCTCAGGCATTTTAGTAAGTTAGCACTGACTAATTCATTAAATAACTCAGAAGTGAGAGAGCGTATTTGACTATTGCTATTGACTACTGCAAGTATTAGTTCGACATCTTTGAGATGCTCTTCTAAGGCAGATGCCTTAATCAACTTATCCTGACTAGAGGAACAGCAAACGACTACTGTATGTATCCAGACTTACAGGAGCACAGGCTGGATGTATACATTTTGGATGTTTTTCTGCTGCATATTTAAAAGGTACTCGCAGTATTCGACTTACTGAACCATACTTAACCATCACTTGCAATTGACAAAAGACAAAGCACCAGGTGGATCAGATAATGAAAACAGCATCATTTTTGTTCGGCCTAAACCGAATCGTAAAAGTCTCAAAACTGGTTTACAGGGATCTCAAAATTCATTTTATCGTCATATTTCAGAGATCTAAACAACATAGCGAAAACCCCACTTTATTGTCTCCAACCTTCAATTCATCTTAACATTTGCACATTTATCACGTGGTTTAGATAATGCCATGGGTATCGAAAATAATTAGTATATCATTACCAGAAAGCAATATTGCAAGGTTAATAGATGGTTATAATTTGTACAGACTAAATACAGTATTACACTAATAATTTCTTCACTGATAAGCTACCGATGCAAACAAATAAAGTAATATACAAAATAGCTGATAACCGTTATATATACCACCCTGGAGTGTTACATATGCTTGAAATTACAATACCCCAGAGTCGATAATTTATAGACATCTATATATTGTCTGAGTAACGTAGTTTGTCATGTTGATTAGAATTAGATGAATAAACGGCAATGTTCAGCCTATCAAGGGAATACAACAACGATAGCTATCTTTCTTGTAATAAATTAATCCATTGGGACCACCTCAATTGTACCTATGGTCTCTGTCGACTAGCAAATATTGAACAAGTTAAAACACCAAGAGAATAGTGAAACCTCTTGTATAAAGCAATAGCTTTGATGATGTATTGGCAGAACATACGATAGACTTCTTCTTGTTGTTGTTATTATTTTGGTGTTTCAAGGCTGGATCTAGGTTACTATTGGTATGACTTGCACTTAGTGCATTCAGAAGAAATTTCTCAAACTGAAATGTGCTCAAAATATTCGAAAAAACTCTCATCGCAATGTGTGTGTGTGTGTGTGTGTCTTTTCGTTCACCTATGAGATTTACAATTGTTCATTTTCATTTAAAACAAACACATTTTGAAACTTTTGGTTGAATTTCAGCGGAATGTAATCTCAAGAGATCTTAAGAAAGAAGTTTCATAAAATGCTTTAGAGGTAATAACGTTTTAAATGATACAAGTAGTTATTTTCTATCTACGCTAAAGTATTTGCTTTACGACAGGAGGCGAAATGTTATACTTCAAAGGTGACAAAACTTTATGCCATCTACAATTTCGAATTCTCACTTAGGTGTCAAACATTATGTTGCATTTATCCTATAATGACACTTCCATGCTAGAATTCTGACATTGGAAAACAATACTCGGCTAGATTGAACAACCATTAAAAAGAATTTGTCACTTTTCATTTTCGTGAAATGTACGTATTCAATTAAGAGTGTGAATAGTGTATCTTATTCTTTCACTATCATGGCAAGTATTACGCCTCGATCCGTCACTGGTTGTTCTGGCTAATATCGGTTATTCCTCGCACCAGGGTTGAAAATCGGACGTTTTCGCTTGTATCACCAGGTTAAAGTGTGTATGTAATTTTGTCATGTATGTGCCTAATGTCGGCCTCTTGAAAGTCAATGCACTATAAAGTGAACTTCCCAGATTTGTTACCATGCAATTACTTTGATTACTCTTTATAACGTGCCACGCATAACTATTCTTTGAGATTCAAGTGCGGGTGTCTTAATTGCTTATAACCAATCTGAATGCGAATATAGTGACAGAGTTTGTAAAAGTTAATGTAATCCACAATATTACTTCTTTCCTGAAGGTTTCTTGAGTGTTTTCAATTGGCTAGGTGATTTTTCTTTATGTGGGAATGTAATTTTGACTTTTAAACAAGGGATACAGTCTTTGCTTTACGATAAGAAAACAAAGGTATATATTAGGCACTTGATTTCATTTGACAGACGGCTAATTCAACTATTGCCAAGTATATGTTAAAGTCAACTATTGCCAAGTAATAATCAATCGCAGGGATAATAAATGATAGTTGAATAACTTTGGGAAGCGTAGTAATATTAAATGAACAACTACGTTTGTCCTTTTATCATCAATGTAGCCTTCAAATATACAAGTTTATATAAAACCTATATATATACACGCTATTCTGTTGAGTGCGGTTAGACGTGGCAGATTGATGGATACGTTTCCTTGAACGAAAACCAAACAACTCTCATCTGTATTCATATAACATCCATTTCTACAAGAAATACTTCTAACTTAATTAACTGTGTTTGTGTCACAGAAGGAATGGGGATTACAGTATATATCAATCTCTGAACAACAAGGCTAGTCTAATGTACGTGTATCACCGGCAAGGTTTGACTTGGAAATCTGTTAAACAACTTTAGCACAATGCAGCCGAGTACTTGGTCAGTTTAGGTTACTCTAACAAACCTCATGGGGTTATATGCTTTGAATGGAATTATCTCCAAGCATGGAGTTCGAGGAATATATCTCTGAGTGATACCTAGGTGTCAAATCTTTGTCTCTCTGTTTCCCTGATATTTTTTACATGATGTTCTTTCCTAAGATATAATCTTAAGTGAAGAATCTAGCAACACGCACAGACTTATTTCAATTGTTGACGACATCGCTTTGCAGAGATTGCTTCCTCTCTCAGCCTGTTTGCTATATTCATGCGGGGCTGGTAAAACGGAAATTTAAATTTTATAAGCTAACGAAGCATACTTCATTCTGATATGTCATACATTTCGTATCGTTCGAATGAAAGGTGGTAAATTGCTTCTTACTAACATGCTGTAACGCTCATTCTCCACTCTACCCATAACTACAATTCTACGTAAATTCAAATTATTTTGACCATTACGGAATGATAAATACCACAGTATATTTCTTGTCATGTCTTTTGTGTACCACATATCCCTCCTTCTCGAAATGTGTGTCAGAATGAATACCATTCCGAAAATAGATGTCGGTTTGTAATACAGAGCTGAATATAGAGCTGGCTTACTTCCAGAGTTATAATACGGCACCGTGCCAGTGAAATGGAATTAACAAAAATATTTTGAGGCAAACATGGGTTTTTTTCATCTGGGGCGAACTGTGACATTGAACGAGATACTCTTATAGTATGTTATTGATATGATACAAGGTATCAATGAATGAATATTGATACCCGGTAGCTCATAAATGGGTCTTATGATGCTGACTTCAAGAACGGTGGAGGTGTAGATTGATATTTCCTCACCTTTTACCATGATAAAACAGGGGAAAAACTAAACACTAATTCTTAGTCAAGTCACTGTGATGGCTAACAAATTTACCGACACTTTGACTGTGTTAAAACAGTCCTGAATTCTGTTCCGTTATGGCCAAAAAGAGACTTGTTTTGAACAGTGAGGACGAGACAAAAAGTAGTAAGTATATTGTATTAATAAACTCTACTTGGTAACTACTTGACGATTGGTTCCATTCACCATGACTTTCACAGGGAGAAAATAGAGTGATTAAATTATATGCTATTGTTAGAATTCAAGATTGTGGAAGATTATGAAGTTTGTCTATTTAGCATATTTTGGGTTTGTTTGATGTCATTATGACAATGGTACATTCCACCGTTTGAACAGTGTCTCGCCTTTTCCTACGGTCTATGTTAAACTAAAGAAACATCGCTGATATATAATGATTACATGTAAATATTCATCAGATATATCATTTCGAACATTAATTTGAATTGGTAAATTTTTAGTAATTGTAATTATCTAACTGGTTTAACTATGTCCCTGTGTCATATTGTTAAATAATTAACTTACACAATCATAGACAATGAAGCCTAAGATAACTAATTTTCCTCTCTGCAGTTTTACAAGCATATTGTAACAAGATCAAGTGCATGAAAAGGAACTAACGTTAAATAAATAACTACTAGGACATTAAATTTAATGTCACCTCTGTAACGAGATACGCGTACTCTTATTGGACAGCCTTGTGAACATTGTGCACACACGCGTTCATTATTTTTTAAAGTAGTTTACAGAGAGTGCTCTTTGCGACAAGTGGAAAGTGATTGAAGCCATTAATGGTCGTATATACATTACCAATATTTTACGAGAATACTTGTAATAAGTGTATGTTCTATCTACAATTTACAATATCATGCTGTGAATGGAAGTTAATGTAAATTACCTTTTAAAAACTTAATAGGTATATAACAAGACATACTCTATGTCTGTTATATTATAGACATATGCATTCCCAGTGGGATTATAGTTGTCAATAATCAAGAAATTTACGATTTACTTAACCCTCTTTTAGTATATCACACAATTTGGCTCACTTACTGTCTTTCATGTATTCATACCACAGACAATACAACTAATGCTTTAGGCAGAAACAAGATTGAGAAGCTCTCCGATGTGAATTTTACCAGAGGGGGATATACAAATTACCGGCGTCCAATATATTTTACCTGGTGTAAACGTACATTGTAGATTATTTCATTCTGATAATGGGATACGAATGTAATGGCAAAGTCTGAGAGTAATTTACAAATTAAAGCAACACATTTTCAGCAAAACCCATTTACGATTTCTACAACATTTTAGTATGTCGCTTGAAGAAAACATATTTAGACATAAGCAACCTTTGACAATTATGCGGACATATACAGTTGTAACCGTAAATACTTGCCAAAGTGGCTTGCAGATTATACACATATAAAATACAGATGTAGGCATACGTAGTTCTAAAAACGCTGACAGAATTATACATTCATTCCTCTCTTCTGAACATGGACACAACTAGACTATATGATTTATCAAGCAATAGCTCAATATGTATCTTCAATGTTTACTCGCACTTAAAATCTTTCTTAGCAAAGATGACAGTAAATACAAAGACCACATCAAATATAGGTGATACCACGCGTACATATTGGTATGTAAAGGGTAGCGATAGATGTATTCATTGATGCCAGGTGAATCTATGCTTTCTCCCATAGTATCTCAACACACACCACCTGAACAATATCCATATCCTATTATCATAGACATATATTATTAAAAAAGAAATATATGTCTAGAGAATGGCGACAGCTGTTTGTTTGCCAGCGTGGCCTGAACCTTTTGTGATAAAGTACCAATTTATTCAAGAATTTTAGCTATAGAAAATCAGTTAAAGGAAAGATGTTGCCATGTTGTATTTGGGACTACGTGACAGGGCTATGATGCCCCTTATGTTTCATGCTCACTATCACGTAGCTGTGGAAATATCAAGGTTTGACCATAGTCCATCCCGGAATCACCCAGGTCCAACAACGCATAGCATGTGTAGGCTCCGTTTGAGTAATTGTCTCTGGAGGTTTAAGTCATTACATTAAGCTCCCCAAATTCTCACTAGTTTTGTGAGTGACACATGTACACGGATGAGTGATACAGTCTGTAGAACGCTCACCCTTTGGGTCGGTCACAGAAATTCACGTTTCCAGTGTGATTTGAACCCATTATTTGACTGGTACGATTCACTTTTGAAAAGGGCATCTCCTCAAAACAAACAAACAAACAAACAAACAAACAAACAAACAAACAAACAAATCTCCAATGCAGTTATGTGTAAATATGAAGAAATGTTTTCACCTGTAATTTTTTACTGAATGCAAAATCCAATTCAATTAATAGAATATAAGGCGGGGGTCAGAATTTACAGCCGGGGGGGGGGGGATTCTGATGGTCTGAAAGGGGGCCCTGTAATATTTTGCTCATGAATTGAACCAACTTAAACCTCAGGAGCGGTCGTTTACCGAGTCAATTTAAAATAGGTTCAAAAGCTATATTCAGTGAGGAGTTGGGTGACAGCCATGCGAGTGTAGTTATGTGAGGTATGTATGCCTTCCTCTGTCTGTCTGTGTCTCCCCCTCCCTCTCCCTCTCTCTCTCTCTCTCCCTCTCCCCCTCTCTCTATCTCTCTCTCCCTCCCTCTCTCTGCCTGTCTCTGTCTGTCTCTGTCTCTCTCCCTGTGGAGACTTTTTTGAACATTCAAACCTTAGGAGCAGTCGTTTACCTGTACTTTCCAGAACTTTCCACTTCATTTACATACCATACATTTAATTATGAGGCAGTCAATAGCCAAGCGAATGTGTGTGTCTGCCAAATTATCTCTGTATAAGTTAATGTGTAGGTATTATAGCCATACAGTTGTATAATAATGTATTTAGGGTAAAATTGGGGTACTAAAGACAAGTACTCTATGGCTTTCGATAATGTGTATGGTTTGAAATTTTATACCACTAAATGACCTCCTACATGTCCTTATTTTTTAAAACGTTATTACCGTGGCCGAGTGCGAAGGATGCTGCGAATTTCTTTTCACTAAAATAATTTCTACCCAGGTCCCCTGCCGTAAATTCTAACCCCAGCCAAATATATATAACCCATAACTCATCTTAATACGACATTTCACAGAAGGATTGTAAACATGTATAAGACATATTGTCAAAATAAACATTTTACATAAGCTTTATCAAGGATATGTCATCTGTTTTGGTTGGTTACTGGTGATGAAATTCAACCCTTTAAAGAGATGTGAAAATTGTAATGAAATGTGACGGCAGTCAATCATCACATTCCGTTTGCAGTCCACGATATTATCTGTTACATGAAGGTAACTTAATTACGGAATTCCATTTCTTTAAAAAGTCATGCATCGAATGGCACTACATGAAATATGAGTTGAATGAACTGTCTACATCAATGACTTTGTCAAGATAAGAACAGTAATTTCTAGGACATGATGTGATGTGATTTTGTAGTGATCACCTGTAGAGATGCTATCCTCACGACTTGCCACTCACAACCTCTAACTATCTAGCAGAGCATTAAACAGCTTATAGCATTGTATAATCACTGAACGAAAAAGTCTAGGAGTAGCATGGGGCTCAAATTTTGTGAATTATAAAAGTAAATAAACATTCTTCAACCGATTAACTTTAGTCATGTTTTATTAATTGATACGTTCTTATGTGTGTATTCCGTCACTTGTGAATGATAATAGACTGGTGACGTCATTAATGTATGATTACAACATGAACATCACGGAACACAGATAAGTGCTTTACCAGGAAGTGATTGGCAAATAATTAAATAGGCAAGCAAAGTAATCACTGTATTACGTCATTTCCTGTACATACGGCATATGTCACGTTGGTGGAGGCTTTCCCTTTTTTGATAGATCGCCATGTAGTTTGATTACTAGTGTAACTCTCGTATGTACACAAACAAACCTTTTACACATTTTCCAAGGCGTAATTTGCAATTGCAGAGGTCCTGTTTTGACCCTCTAGCAAATGCTATTGCTGGTACTAACAATAAGTCAACCTTCTTGTTCTTTTTTGACCCTCTAGCATGAGATAAAATGCTACTGCTGGTACTGAAATAAGTCAACCTTCTTGGTCTATTTTGACCCTCTAACATGAGATAAAATGCTATTGCTGGTACTGACAATAAGTCAACCTTCTCGTTCTGTTTTGACCCTCTAGCATGAGATAAAATGCTATTGCTGGTACTGACAATAAGTCAACCTTCTCGTTCTGTTTTGACCCTCTAGCATGAGATAAAATGCTATTGCTGGTACTGACAATAAGTCAACCTTCTCGTTCTGTTTTGACCCTCTAGCATGAGATAAAATGCTATTGCTGGTACTGTACTAGGAAATGTCACTTCGTATATTTGTTGCTGCTCTACGGAACCTCTTTAGTCGGCAATCGTAACATTTATATTCGTTTCAAGTACGGCACGCTTTCGGATCCTGACAAGTGCCCTTTGGGGAATCTCTCCAACGTCTATATTCCATCGACAAGGTCATTGAGAGGGTACCTGTCGTGAACTGAGCTGATTTCTCTTTCGACCATATATGTTATATATATATATACATATATATATATATATATATATATATATATATATATATATATATATATATATATATATATATATATATATATATATATATATATATATATATATATATATATATATAACGCGAGAGAATTCAGGTTGCATTGTTTGATATAATTTAAACTTAGTATATTGTACAACCTGATCTCTTTGATCAAATTGTAAAACTGCCAATAAAAACATTAATTTAATTGGATTGACTTTCCGAAAATTGATACCCATTGAAATCAAAGTTTTGAAAACATATCTTGAAGAATGAATGTATTTTGATATATAGATTGTTTGTACTCAAAGCTGCGACTGGAGCAATTTAATAAAAATGTTTTGTTAGGTATAATAACTTACTCGCAATATCGCACACCGCGAGAAGTATTGCATCACCTGTGGCTAAACGTATTTTTGTAGCTGTATAATTAAATCAAGTGGATTTTGCGGTTTGCACCCAACGATGTCAACCGGTTTCTGTATGTCTTAGGAATACTATTGACCACTGATTAACATGTATAATGGTATTTTAATTGTAGTTGTCTGATTAAAAATGATACCCCAGTTATCATAACACATCGTTTTCATATAGCCTTCTGTGATTGGCTTCCGTGTCACATTGTATGGACTAATGACCTCAATTTGCATACAAAGAGCAATATTCATTTTCTATTTTCCGTAGGGCACTATTAAAGTAGTACAGGACTCCTACTGGTGATCGGTAATTGACCAATTGTTAGTGAATATTTCTTTGGTTATTTGATTTAAAACATGCCCCAGTTGCAGCTAGAGCAGGTTTAATACTTCACGTTATACGATTTGCTATCATACTGTGTATTTAGTATATTCATTTGAACGTCTATCATTACATAGTTATATCAATAAATTAATAACGAATGTAATACTAATTACTGTGGTGAAATAACCTATAACCCCAAACCTAATCTAAAGTGACACCATACTTGGACAGAAAGTACAATGACCATGGTTCTAATCGCCTCTAGGACTTACTTTATATTACATTATATTGATTATACCTTGGTTTTTACGTCAGACCATATCTTCTCATCGACCCCTGTAGTTAGTTAATCCTTCCATTACATATATATAGATCGTAGTATTTGATAACGAAGCATTATCTGAAAAGATACCTGTCACTTGATCCTTAGGGGCTATGAGGCTGTCAACGTTTATTATCATCATACTACAGTAGTCAGACCACTTTAGAGTATCTCTGACCACTTGAATAAGGCAACAGAAAAACTATATGTGTTTCCGGTAACCCGACCGACCTGCCAACTATGAATATTTTTTTGCACGCAAGAAAGGCAAAATGATGATAAAGATTTTGATTCGTTGCCCTTCATGTACAACTTTTTCAAATACTGCCAGTGTACACATTTCACTATTCGTTTGATGAGATGGTGTTGATGATACAAACAAACCAAATTGTAAACTCGAAATGTTGACAATAATGTTTTTGTTGACATTATATGTATAAACAAAGTATACAGTATCCAATGTACAATCAGTCAACTAATCAAGACATCGTTGAGTAAATAGACGTGCGTGTCACATGCGAGTCGGCTGACATACAAGTCGAGTCTATCACTACATACTAATAGTCCAGTTGCCAGATGGAATTTAGGGAAGGTTTTGTAGTTGATTATTGTTCTCCAGATTGTACTGAACAAGAATCCGCCAGGTGCCACCCTGGCATCCTTGGGCAATTTTGTTAATTTGCATAAATTAAAAATGGCCGATTTATGTCAATTTTGGCCATCGAGGAGCACATCCAGATAAGGCCTTTTACTTTGACAAATTCTTCCACGTTAGTAAAACTTTGTGTCAATGACCTACATGCTTTGTGGTCATGTTGACTACGTTGAATGTAGAGAATAGTAATCTTTAACTGGAGCATCTATCATAAGTAGCAAGTCTAACTGACGTACTTGAAGTATAATAGTAATTTGTTTCCGGAACATGGTCATTTCCGTTTTTTTGGAATTTTGATTAAAGAAAGGTTATATGTTATTTTCGATTGTTGGTGGATGTTATTCTTTGGTATTTTTGGTCAAAAAGTTATGTTATTTCTCTGAATTTGCTTTGCTTTGGTATTGTATGTGTACTTTGCTAAGGTTCATCTCAGTCAGTTTTGTTCATACGAGGATAACTTGGTATATTTAATCTAATATGAAAACCAACATCTATCCTTTCTTTATTGAATTTATACATGTACGGTCGGCATATTCTAGTCGACTACTTTACATAGAATTATATGTCTTCATTTATTTCCTTTACTCAAAACCCAGCAAAGCAATTTTGGCTGACAATTTGCTTGACCTTGGGTTCCAGCACTTTTTTGCCTAATTGGAAAAGCTTGAAATGTACAATTACTTTTATCAATTGTGCTGAATGAAATACTTTACGTTACATACAAATTGCCAAGGATGTATTACGAACAGTTAGCCCTCTCTCTGTCCGCTGTCTGTCTCTATATATGTATGTATATGCGCGCCCATTTATCTTGTTGCTGACTTTGTGAAAACATTGGGAAGATGCGAGCGATGGATTAAATAAAAATGCAGGGACTTTTAATGACTGGCACTCA
This sequence comes from Glandiceps talaboti, assembly GCF_964340395.1. Lineage (NCBI taxonomy): Eukaryota > Metazoa > Hemichordata > Enteropneusta > Spengelidae > Glandiceps > Glandiceps talaboti. The sequence continues at coordinate 24,076,911 of NC_135560.1, read as the reverse complement.
CAAGGTCACAAACTGACCCTGAGCTTAGAAAAGAGATTAATGATTATGAAAGCTGAGTATATATGAAGAACTGAACCACTATGTACTTGATAGACGTTAACAGTACTTATCTGAAATTGTTTGATTATCTCACATTTAGTTTATCATGTGTAGTCGGCTACGTACTGTACACGACGGCAGCTGAGTACTCATTTTTGACGTCGAGTATCTGTTCTACTCAAATGATGAGTTGTTGTCTTCTGGAAATTGCTTAACATATTCGGAATATACGGTATAAAATTCACTTGATCCTAAGGTACGATCGCACAATGTCACACAAGCTCAACAAGCAAACCTCGTTCGTTTAGGGGGGGGGGGGGGTTGGCGTCAATACTATTGCTGAACTTCATTTTCGCACTTCTAACCAAATTTCGAAACCTTTCCCGCCTTCAGGGATAAAAACTTACGTGTTTACTACTGGGATGTTGAAGTGATGAAAATTTACTTCTAATGTGAGATACAGCACTGGGTTTATTGCAGTATTTTGTGTTTACCACCATTCTTAGTGAACAGGTTCATAAGATTGGAACTTCATGTTTACAATCATGTTTATACATTGCATCGATCTTAGTGGTGTGACCGCTACAATTTTGATCATGGTTTACATCATATATAAACGTGTGATGTCGCACTTGTTAATATTCGTTTATGGGGAGGGGGTATGTCCTAAACGAACGATGTTTGTTCATTGAGCTTGTACGACATTGTGCGATTGTCCCTAAGCCTGCCACCGAATCACTTAATGACAGTTACTGCAGACAGACTTACAGAGACCATCATTTATCAAAGATTCATCCATATGGTGACGCTAGCGCGACTGCACCTGTCTATCTTCAATTTATTTGCAGCTTAGCCCTAAATTAAACTTATTGATTATAGAAATATGCAGGTTAAAATAACCATATGTTAATGTGAAATCGAATTCATTCTTCTGAATCAGTTATAATTATTTGTACACATAAGTAATTTGGTACAATAACCATATGCTAATGTGAAATCGAATTAATTCTTCTGATATGTTATACTTCTGTCTGTCTGTCTGTCTGTCTGTCTGTCTGTCTGTCTGTCTGTCTGTCTGTGAACACAATATCTCAATAACTACTGCATCAATTCTAATGAATCTTGCTATATATCTTCCATATGGTAATGACAAGAACTGATTAGATTTAACTAAACATCCAATGAACATTAATTAGTCATTTGCATAATTAATGATTTTCAGTAATTAGGTCATATCTTTGGAACGCATACTTACATATGTCATCTAAAGTTTGTTGATTTATCTTAAAGCTTTAATGAATATTATAAATGATTGACTGGTCGGTTTTTATACAATGTGAATTATTTTAACGGGCCGGATTTTCCACTTAGTGCTGTTTTTTTCCTCTTTGTGTGTGGTTATTTTCTTTCCTCATTTACTTTTGTAATTTTTAACGTCAGTCTGTACAATGCGCTGAGACACATGTGTAGCGTTTTTTTTTACAACAAATAAATATAGAATAATAATAGAGGTTACTTTGAAATCTTTTTATGCTAGTAAGTATGCGTAAATCATATTTCTAGCGAATGATTTGTATCACAAAATATATATACGGAATGGCTGATTAAAACTACGTTACGAAATCACGCGAGATTTCGTGGTCACTTGAGATTTCAGACGTTTTGATAGGAAACCGGTAAAAACACGACAAGTAAGTAAATAAACCAAAATAACGACTTTAGTCTAATGGTACACTTTATGACCAGATAGCGATGTCGCAATCGTTCTGAAAACTCTTTCGTTTCACCAAAGTCTGACATAATGCACAGTTAGGCAACTCGTCGCACCATACATCAATGGTTCATACGTATCAGACATAATTTATTGAAAGAGGACGCCGGACGCGATCGAGAGACTTGAAACCAAAAAGACTGTGAAATAACGATAAGGACAAATGCACTGGCGAGATTCTGCAAACAGACCTAATGTACATTAGCCTTTTAACAATTCAGTGACAACAGATAAGGAACTGTAGTCGTGCTGATTTGAACACCAGACTACAGTTTAGTAAAATGGCGGTTACAAAGACAATGTATGCCTACAAATACTCGGAGACCAGAATCAGAATCAGGAAATCCATATTGTAGAGAGATTAATAAGCATGAAAAAAAATACAATAAAACAGCTATAGTTGTTTGCGTTGGCAACGTAAACATATATTTCAGGAATTGCTCCAATGGCATTCTGAACAGCTACATTGTTGAGTTGATGGTCATTGTCATGTATCGGATTCAACAACTTGTCCCTTGTGTATCTCCGTCATCAGCAAAGATGTATGTGTGTATATTCGTCACCAGTAAGGAGCGGAAGGTTAAAGGTTTAACTATTTCATACTTGCCAAGTTAAAACCTGTTCCAGTCCATCAAAAAAAAACCCAGCGGTAGTGAGAATAACAACATGACACAATAAATAAGAGTTGAACAAAATACAGACATTTTGTGGATCTTAATCTCTTACTAATGAGATAACTATTTCTATGGTAAACTTGATAAACCAGTGACCTCGTCAGGGCACACCTACGATACGTAACAGGTTACACAGACGTTATATGTTTTGACAAGACTTGTTTATCGAGCCGATAATATGATCAAAGTGGCATACAGCACGATTTTCTCAATTTAGAATATTGCATTTATTGAAAAAAATATCAAAAGCACCCATTCACGACTCCATGACGTCATAATACGCTTTCTTTAATACATTCTTTTTGATAGTATGGAGATAATTCTATCGTTTTCTCAGTGTTCCAATATGTCCGTCTACCGTAGCTTGAGAACACTTTTATTGCCAGTCACTCGTTCAACATTAACAGGCAAGACACGTTCAATCATTCACAGTCAACTTGTTATAGCGTACGATGTGAAAAAGAAAACATTCATGCGTAGATGGACACGTGTTAAAAAATTGTCAAACCGATCAAATCAAGCTACGGTCAACACCTGAAGAAACGTGACTTAACACAAGAAAACAAAACTATGTTGCCCATACTAGAACATTTAAGATACGTTAAGATTTATCAGAAAACTTGTCATATCAAAGGTATTATCACGTGTGTTGATTATTAATATTGTGGTCTTAAATGAATTGCGTCAGTAGGATCTTGATTTAAGCTGTAACTACGATAAAGATGCAAAGAGAAAATTCATGATTTTGTTAGTTTTGGTTTAAAAAATTTACTAATATTAAAAAGTTATGACGGTATTAAAATGGGCACAAATGACGTTATATGTTAGAACTATAATGTGTTGTTTAGTATATTTCTGTTGCCAATTAATCCTTCTGCGATGTATTTAACTTATTAAAGCAGTTGGCAAGACGGGGACTAGATTGTCTTAACGTGAAATCATGTTAAAATTGTACTAAAGAAAGAACCAATAACGATTTTATAATTATGAGAACTAATGGAATGGCTAAAAGTGGTGGTTAGCAGTTACTGTCAACAAGAAAAATGCAATGCACCGAGACCACTTTAATCATATGGAATCACGATCACGCCAATGGTTGTCTCACTCAACGGTTGTGCGTCTGCGTAGAACAGTCCCAATATGATGAAATTATTCAGCGCTTTAGTTGGAACGTGGTGTTACACAGCCAATACAAACGACTGCATCACTTTGACAATTTCGTCTACATAGCAACATCGTTTATGTTGGCAGGAGATATACTATACCACCACACCAGCACACAACATCGTGATCACTTCATCGCCCTTCAAATTGTCAATGTATCCACGCAACTGTTTTAACAGGTGCATCTCGACCAAAAGCGACGTCAGTCTTTCATACATTTTAATTCCGGTGAAGCATTTAAGATAAAATCACGAGTTTCTAGTAGCGTCGTTGTCATTCCTTCAGCAGTTCCAACATCTGTCACTCTGTACCTGCTGTCGAGACTGTCTCTCAGCGAGGCGGCAGATCGAAATTCACAGAGACTCAACTCTTTCGTTTGGTAGTCCGACATTGTGCAAGGTTTTCTGAACCGAAGTGGTGGCCGTACAATCAGAAATAAGTAATTCGTACCAAGACGGACGGACCAAGAAATCTGTAAAAAGAACTTCCTCTTAAAGAATTACATCTTAAAGTGTTCACTGTGGCGTCTCTTGAAAATCCAAGAAGCCTTTGTGAGACGATGGAGGCGAATGGAAGCTTTATGAACACTTCCATCAACAATGAGACTTCAGCCTCGTCAGTTGATATGTTTTTAATGATAATAGTACCTGTAATTTTTGGCATCATTACGTTGATAAGTGTTGTAGGGAACGGACTTGTCATCTTTATTGTAATCAAGTATCCAAACATGCACAACGTCACCAATTTCTACATACTCAACGTTGCCCTGTCTGATTTGGTGTTCGTTGTCGTCTGTGCACCCATAACGTCAACTCTCTACATCTTCCCCGACAATTGGATATTTGGCGACTTTATGTGCAGATTGGTCGCCTATATACAGTATGTAAGTAAAGTCGTTTTTTTTTTACTTTCTACGCGTTCTTGACTTGACAAACGTCTCATATAGCATACTGATTAAAGTCGACAGCAACAACAACAACAACAACAACAACAACGACAACGACGACGACGACGACGACGACGACGACGACAACAACAACATATAAAGACTATAGAATTTCTAACATCAGGAAGCGACCAGTGAGAGGTAATGGTTTGTAGAAGGTATAATACATTGCTTTTTATTTATAATGGTCATCACCGAATGCTTTTTAGTGAGGATATCATAACGTAGCAGTTCTCAAGGTATGTCTGCTCAAGATATATAAACGCAATTTCTCTCATATATCTGTCACATAACAAGAAACGATGTCTCCATATTCAATAATGTGTACCATAGTTTGATCATGCTTCATTTACAGGGCTTTGCATTTGTTACAGTGTCCCATTCTTCCCCATTTCTTTCACTCTGCCACTTTTTTTCAAATATTTTATTACTGAGTGAATAAAGATTCAAGTGAAATAAAACTTTGAAAACCGTGTTGGTCATCCGCTCCTGCTCTTTTTCGTTCATCCTCTAAGATTTAGTCTTATGGGTGACATGTCCAACATAATGTAGCTTCGCGATATCGAACCCCAACGATACGGCATCCAGATGAAGATAGTGAATTGATTTATTATTGCCAATCTGAAACGTACCATTAAAAAACATCTCTATAATTTGCAAGCGTAGAAAGATAGTAAATTATTCTACAAACCCAAACCCTGTCATGCGTAGTGGTTATACCTTCATTTCACAGCCACTAGAGAGAGTCTGATTAATCTCCGCCTGTGTTGCTAATATAATGTGTATTTGAAACTAAACTATACATGGCTACCCCTTGCTGTGATCATGTCGCTTTGGATAACTAAAGCGATGATGACAGATGAAACACATGAAATGGGAAAGGACATGGTATGCATGGTTTCAATTGATACACTTAGAGAGCTAATGGGACCCGCCGATTCAAACGACAGATGGAATAATATGTCATTTTTCGTACTCCACCTGGTGCTGATGTAATTCTATCTGATATTTGTTTGATTTCATATCTGCCGGTGGATTATATTAATGTACTGAATAGATCATGATGATATAAGGAATATTTAATATCTTCTATGCGTTATGATATCAAAATCCCATCCCGAAGCTAATCCATATCTGTAATTTTTAATCCGATCAAAGTGATAAAGTTTTGATCACAGAAATGTGATAAGTCGGATTACTTTGCACATCTCCACAGGGAAGACAGATCATATATTGTGGAAATACCTTGGCAAATAATCCTGAGAAAAAATCTGACATTTGATATGAGTAATGATAGGGTTGGCATATCTATCATTCTACCATATATTACTCTTTAATCTTCTGATAGCCCAAGAGACAGGGAGATGAGAAGATATTCTAATTGTGTCATGAACTGACTTTTCAATATCACTAGTTCCACAATATCTCTTTTAAAAGATAACGCAACCATTGACGTTGGACTCAACTTAAAAACAACAGCTATATTCGCAACATTGTGAATAAAGTAATGGGAAATATATGTGTTATAAAGGAAATAACACATTCTGTTGATAATTTTCTTTCACTATATCAAAGCAGACAGTACCAGTCGAGGATCGTCATATTCTACGCTAATATAATGATCTATAAACGACTGCAAAGTAATGCATAAAATGTCTAATTACACTTAGTTTAAAATGTTAGAATATGAAGGAAAACAATGTTTTGTTCTTTCAATATCTTTCACTTGCACATCATATACGTCAGACTTAAAGTTTCAGAATTTCATCAAGAAATAGGTGACTCATGTCGTTCACTGATGACGTAACACCAGACTATTACCAATACCCGTATGTTTCATTCCTGACTCTCCCATTTGGTCTTGCGTACCTCTCGTGGTCATTTATGAATATTACCATTAGCTGTTTCGTTAACATTTGACAATATAATATGTACCTAGCGATTGATAATGATAACACTACTCCAAGAACTATGTACGGCATGTAGATGGCATTGCAAACTAATAAACTCTTTTATTATAAACATTTATTAGAGGAACCCTTGTTCAGTCACAGTTAGATATCTCTGGTAACATATGCCTGCTACAGCTTAATAGTGACTGAAAAAAATCGCGACTATATTCAACTACAATACCTTCAAAGTAACATGCGCTTTCGAAAAAAACAATTCAAACTTTTAATTTTGTTGAAGAGTACCCAAGTCCATTCTCAGTTAAAATTTGGAAAACAAATCAAGGGTTATCTTGCAAACGTTTTACTTTAGAGGTCAAAATGATATCAAACTTCAGATATTTTAGAATCCAATATGGCTGCCCAATGCTGTGTAATCCTTATGAAGAATGACAGATTGTTGATTTTCTTGAAAACAAGATGGCGAACCATCAAACATTGGTACTAGCAACAATCTTTTAAATGACAGAGTTTGCAAAGATTTAAAGAACTTGAATTTTCAGGATACTTGGTCTCCAAGATGCATTCTATCTTTATATTGACATGTGATAATACTGAGAACGACGAACAAATCGGTTAAGTTACTTTTTACGGATGAGACAGTGCTATTTAACCACATTTTACCAATCCATCGAGCGTTTAGCTGATGATTTGTTTGGAATTATATACTGATAGTGCTCAATCAGTAGACGTCTAAACTGCTTTATGTAACGTCCACTTTGTAATTGTAGTTGAAGACAGCACCTCAAAACAGTCTGCAAGTTGAACAATGTTCTTAGTTATAAAGACTATTTCTCTCAAAAATTTAACGGTTGACAGCCTCACTTCCAGTTATTGGCTGCATGGTGAAAAGTGTTCTTGCCAGAGACAGTTTCTTACAGGACTTTATAAAAGCGGACAGCCATAATTCCAGCTATGGTGGGTGGTATTATTTTCAATGTATTCAAGGAATACTTCTTACAAGAATGTTGCAACAGTTCCTGAATGTTCCTTCACATGTACATGAACAGATTGTGAATGTGAAGGAAGTAATATGTTTACTTGTTTTTTCATTCTGTAATCCTTCTATGGTCCATGATAAACAAACAGTTAGGGGTATAATGAAACTACTAAGCAAAGAATGAATGTTAGACAACCGAATCAAATTTTAATCTGTAGTTACTTTATTTTTAGTGATACACCGTGTTTCTTTAGTAATCTGGACAACCTTTGTGCTAACGCAGGTGTGAAGCGTTGATCCATCCAGCTTTTTCAAAACGATTTATTCGATAACATCATTGGACTTCGGATATAGCACGTCACGCCGTTATGATGGCATAGCTCCTACACCGTAATAGTATTGAAACGATCACAACACTTCACTGCACTTAGTTTCCGTCCTAATTATTGCACCAGAGCGATTAAAAAGATAAGCGATAGCAACACATGGCAACACATGGTTACTTGAACCATCATTGGTTTTGTTAAAATTCCATGGCAACACATGGTTTCTTGAACCAACATTGGTTTTGTAAAAATCCGATAAAAGCATATCAAATGTTGATAAATTTATAATAGCTGTTTCTTAGCACTCAAGTTATCTATCAATCTTAAGCTGTGTCGGCGGTATTATTGTTTGATATGAAGGAGCAACTCAGCACGGTTGTAGAGGGTCGCCGCATGATCTGACTAAGTATGCGGAAGAAATATTAAATTCATGCATGGTCGGAGTATGTATTTACTTGAGTAATATGCTCAGCAGACAGGTCATGACAATTACGCATAACACATGCAGTTAGCGATAAGTTGATACAAGTAGTAGGTCGATGAGACACCACAGGTAGTCACAATTAGCCTGAAGACCTTTTGGGTCAATATGTAATACCTCTATACCTCTATGGCTCACAACATTGTAAAAAAAGACTGCTGATGCTGATGCAGTCTTTTAACCCCATGGCGCCAACAATTTTGTATAGCAGTCGGTCCATACCTCACGATACTTATTTCAGTCGCAGCATGGATTTTAATGTCATTAACTTGTTTCATTCATAGATGTATTTTATGATTTTAACCAAAAGTAATTTGTTAAATGACTTCATAAGCCAAATAGAGTGCAGATCTTCAATCTGTCGATGTCGAAATCCGTGTTGGATATTTGGCTACTGTAAGCAGTATATCGCTAATACAAACTAACTAACATATAAGACTAAGAGCATCTCAATACACATACAAGATATTAATGGTGGCATCATGAAATTTCATTTACTTTTTAAAATAAGTGTTTCTAATATGTGTGATTATGTACATGGGAATCGAAGACACGTTCGTTATAATAAATCGTCTTCTAACATTGCTACGTTTTATCGTCTGGCTCGACAAAACTCTTACTAACATTGCTAAATTTCATAGTCCGACCTGACAAAACTCTCACTAATATTGTTATATTTCATTTGCGTGAGTTGCCCATTATCTTACATGTAGCAAATCTCCGCAAAATCATAAATTGTAATAATGTATACTTTTTACAGCTATGTCAATGGATTCAAATAGCTAATTGCACTTTAAGTTTTGTCTTGCCAGACGCTAAGATTTAGCGATGTTATTTAAGATATGTGTTGTAGCAGACAATAAAGTGTAGCGACTTTAGTCAGATTTGTGTCGAACCAAACGACGACTTGTGTCAACTTACTTCCATTTTAGTTATAATTATGTACAAGCTAATAATCAATGATAGAATTCAATTCTGAAATTAAAGTTGCATAACCGTTAATGAATTACAGGCTAATCTTTGAATTGATTCTAGAGCCTTTCTTCACGATTCATGTCTCAGGAGGGATTATATATCGCACAGGTTTTCCTCATTTTTAGATGGTAAACTCATTATCATTATTACTTTCTGTGTAAAAATAGTAAAGTAACTCAAAAAGGTTAACCAGAACAATATTAACCGATTAACCGAGCAATACACTATCTGCAAGTACTTTATACAAAGTGAACAAAGCTGATAGAAGTGCCGTCTCTTTCAATTTTTAACTCGTCCGATAGTCATTTCTTCCAAAGGGTTCCACACGCTAATTTGTAGCCTGAGTGCGATTGTTGTTAAGGCAAGATATACCTATATGAACTTTCTGGAAGCAATATTGCGTTATAAATTCGTGATTACCAACCTTCCCCGAAACAAACTTCTTTCATACTGTCGTCGCGTGGATAACGATTAAGATTTGATGACCCATGCTTTACTGAAATCTGATCATGTATATCTCCTCCAAAGTCTTCCCCACTCACTATCGTGACTTAACGGTGTGCATGTAAATGAGAAGTAAATCCGATACTCGCTTTCACGTGTGAGAAACTCTTTTACGTTGAATCTTTTATGATCAGTGTCTACAGCAGCCTCCATGAATCATGGCAGTTTTTTTACTTTACATATGTTGTTCTGACGTTTTCTTAAGGACAGCAAAAAAACGACATTTAAAAAACATCCGAGAAGAAACTGTTTAAACGTTTGCTGTTACTTTGTTCAAGAAAGGTCCAACCTATTCTCAGTTAAAATCAAAGGGAAAATCAGGGGTCACCATACAATGTTTTTTGAATAGAAGTCAAAATTTTATTAAGTATGAGATTGAGCCATTTTAGAATCCAATATGGTTGCCTAATACTGTGTTAACTATATGGGGATATAACTAATTGTATTGAGCCATTTTAGAATCCAATATGGTTGCCTAATACTGTGTTAACTATATGGGGGATATAACTAATTGTATGTTTCCGTGAAGCAAGACTGTTGACCCTAAAATTCGATTATTATTTCTAAAGAACCAGAAGCAAGCTGCCATATGGCAACATTTGGAAACACCTATACGTCCTCAGGGTGCTTTCTGCGTTAACACGAAGAATAAAATAAAGATCCCCTAAAAAGTAAAACAAAGCAAACTGCTATCCTTAAAATAAATATAAGTAACAAGTCTTTCTAGAAAATACTGTCCTCCTTGAAATACTCTAATGCGGCAATTGTGCAATATGAATTGATAAATATAGCCCCAACACTAATATGCTGATAATTGGTTCGACTATCAGATTGCAATCTACAGAAGTTCGTAACAGCATCTATCAAGTAATAAAATCAGCTCTATGTGTGTGTGTGTGTGTGTGTGTGTGTGTGTGTGTGTGTGTGTGTGTGTGTGTGTGTGTGTGTGTGTGTGTGTGTGTGTGTGTGTGTGTGCGCGCGCGCTTGATTTCTTAACGGGTTGGGGATAACCATCTATGGTATTAGAAACTCCGCTCGCCTCGCTGCATTTCTAATACCATAAATGACTAACCCCAGCCCGTTAGAACAAACGAGTTGCACATGAATATTAATGAATATTCACTCTTATGAGTACATCCGAAATGTAATACAATAGGCATTGTTGTAGAACTGAATAATTGTAACGACAGATGACTACATACATGTAGATATTTAAAATTCACACCTGATGCAGAAAGTATATAATATATAAACATCATGTACAAACGATATTACTATCTGAAACAAAACACCACGGTATAGAAATGAGACATAAAATGATCATTAAAATATGCATTTGGAAATAACTTTAGATTATTACATTTATCAATGTGGCAAATGGGCAATGGACAGAGTTGGCTAGATTACCTTAGAAGGGAGCAATAAATGATTAAAAGGATTATTAAAATCTGACAATACAACTAATAGATTTATTGGTTGCACGCATTTGTGACATACAATTATTTGAACTGATTTTTTCGAAAGCAATTATTAATCCGAGACTGCGTTCGGGGTGGGGGTTGTTGCATCTCACAGAAACCATATCACCTTTTATGGCGCTAGAATCTGGATTTAGATCTTTTAGTAACGTACCATAAAGGGTAAGTATCAAAGTGACACTGACTCAGGAAGCTCTTTCGTTTCAGAATATAAATTCCTTCTGTACAGAAGTTTACTTTTTGGAACATTTAATAAATTAAATTAAATTTGTGACTTGTTTAACATCAATCTTAATAATTATGCTACTTACTGCTTTGACTCAAATGAAAGTAAGACCAACTTCGAACACTACTACCTGTTCAACAAGTCATATATATATATATATATATATATATATATATATATATATATATATATATATATATATATATATATATATATATATATATATATATATATATATATATATACTAATTCAGTGTAAGAGGTAAGTCATAAACTGAAAGAAAAGCGCTCAATACTGAGAAGTAGAGCTGTATTTACATAACGGCTAACGTAACGTAACGGCTCGTACCATAACTTGTGTGTGTGTGTGTATATACATATAATAATAGTACAGTACAGTAGTAATAGTACAGTATCAAGTAAGATACACAGGAGCCGTTACACAGTGTTTCATGCTTTCGCAATCATCGTCCGATGATTTGGAAAACATGAAACACTGTGTAACGGCTCCTTTGTATCTTACTTGATACTGTACTATTATTAGTAGTTATACCGCTCTACATGTATATGTATTGAGCACTGTTTGCTCCAGTAAAAACATATTGTATATGCTGAGTATATATATATATATATATATATATATATATATATATATATATATATATATATATATATATATATATATATATATATATATATTTCCCCATTTTACCCTTCTGTCAAGTGATGCCAGTGAGTGAATGGATGTTAGCTGAGAGAAAGAGTCAGAAGGAAAAGACTAACAAGGAGACAGACAGACAGACAGACAGACATACATACATACAGCAGGAGGACAAGTTTACAGGCAGGGACACATAATAGCATTCAATAATTTCACAGTAATTCAGAACTGACGTCATATTTGTCACGCGATGGACTTTATTCACATGCAATATATCGCAAGTGATTTGTTTTATTATTCACTAGCCAATGAGAAGGAATGGTTAAATCTTTTAAAGTGACGTAATGTATTTCCCATGGCAGATTCTCTCTCTCTCTCTCTCTCTCTCTCTCTCTCTCTCTCTCTCTCTCTCTCTCTCTCTCTCTCTCTCTCTCTCTCTCTCTCTCTCTCTCTCTCTCTCTCTCTCTCTCTCTCTCTCTCTCTCTCTCTCAATTTTGATGTATGTATATACTTTCCCAAAAAGTGAACGTTATGCTCTCGCTTGCAAGAATTATGTCTATGCATATTGTAATTTATTTTGAAAATATGATGATAAAAGCACCAGAGGTCATCGGATAAAGCGTAATGATTGCAAGCCTTGGGTACATTTGCTGAAAAAGTATCTAGTATGCTAACAGGAAAGTCAATGTAGGTCCGCGACAACAAATTATTTTTTGAGTGTTTGACTGTAATGGTATTTCACTGTTAAGGCCTGACTCAGTGTCTGTGTCTGTGTCTGTGTCTGTGTCTGTGTCTGTGTCTGTGTCTGTGTCTGTGTGTAACTAGTACGTAAGTATGTATGCAGATCCCTATCTGTCAGCAAAGTTAGCGAACAGTGGCAGATGGCGATAACTGTATTTGTGGATAGTTGTATGATTCAATCTATCCATCCATCCATCAATACAATTACATGGTACAATGAATTCATTTTGCATTCCTCTTAACTGCACCTGAGACTTCAAAACATGACAAAAATCACTCCGATCTCTTCGGCTAAAGTTCGTAACCTGAACAACAATATGGTAGATTGTGCTTAGACGTCAAACACAGTCTTTGGAACGTGTTCGGAAAGATGTCCTCAAATGTTCATGTTCACTATTCAGCCGTTATTCCAGTGCAGTAGATTATAAGACAGACAAGCAAGTCTTATCTAGGATTAAGACATGAGTTACATAGACACGAGATTTAGACTAATGTACTCTCAGTCATACTTGGTAACACAATCAGGACTTTATCATGACCACCTCCTTCGAAAGTTAATCATTTTGGATGTTTGAACTCATCATATGTAAGATAAGCAACCCCTGTCCATTCTAATTATCGTCCTCTCTACACTGCATCGGAACTGCCCAATACACTCCTGTTGATCTATTGCACAAATAGGGATAAATGATTAAGATTCATCCTAGTAAGAAGCGATAACGACGAGACAAATTTTAGATTGTCTTAATATTACCAAATTCATTTAGCTTAGGCGTTACGGGCACAATGGATTGTCTATTAGGACTAAATGCTGGTAAATTGTGTTCTACGTTCCGACAGAAGGAAGAGGGATATAATCTCATAGAAAGATATATTTTACGACTTTGCCTTGAAATTGAGAAAATTAAAGTGGATTTTTGTTCTTAAGTCGCTAAATGAATGTAAGGCTGAAGTGACATACGCCGTATCACTAGATCACTAGCATCTAATATTGCCATGGTAACGGGCAGAATAGCTATAACTTAATGCTATTAAACTATTGAGTCTCCGCATTCCGATCCAAGAACAATATGTACAGTTTGATTTGAATCTGACGAGAAATGCACAGTATCCTATTTTAGAAATCCACTTACCTGGGAACTTTAACACTCGCAATGTGTCAAAAAAGAAAGGCAATTAAAATGTATACGCAAAGTTTTCTCGATTGAGGGAAAAAGTAAAATTTCCTGATATATATATATATATATATATATATATATATATATATATATATATATATATATATATATATATATATATATATATATATATATATATATATATATATATATATATATATAGTACTGTAGCTTGATAAAGGTGTGCTAGACACACCGAAACGTAGCTATCAAGATTTCAACTTGGGATTTGAAGTAAGGACGACTTCGAACTTTTGCTATCTATCCAACGAGTCCCTTATGTTGTATATATATATATATATATATATATATATATATATATATATATATATATATATATATATATATATATATATATATATATATATATATATATAAGTTATATATATATTAAGTTATATATATATATATATATATATATATATATATATATATATATATATATATATATATATATATATATATATATATATATATAGTTTTGGTAGTACTGGAACTCTTTCTTGGGTGTAACTCGGAGTTTCACGCATATTGCGATCATCAGACACTCACAGTGTCTGATGATCGCAATATGCGTGAAACTCCGAGTTACACCCAAGAAAGAGTTCCAGTACTACCAAAACTATTACGCTCTGCCACTGCGGTATAGAGCACTGTCTTATAGCAGATTGATACTCACCGAGTTAGAGGTATATATATATATATATATATATATATATATATATATATATATATATATATATATATATATATATATATATATATATATATATATATATATATATATATATATATATATATATATATATATATATATATATATATATATATATGTGTGTGTGTGTGTGTTACACCCAATCTGTGAAATTGCCCAATTCATGAAATGGGTAGGTAACTTTACCCAGTTCATGAAATAGTCAATCGTGTTGCCCATGTTATGAAGTGGGTATGGTAGGATATGCCCAGTACATGAAATGAGCATCTTTTATATGACACACACAAAAAAGAATAAGAATCAAACAACTTTATTATACATCACTTCACAATTCTTATTTTATAATAATTCAGTGTAGCTTGTGTTTTAATAGAGTTCGATAATCAACACCCCAGTTCAAAACTCTTCCCAAAAAATTTAATTTCGCGCCTTTTAGATCATAATGTATGCTCTCATTTGCACAAGCTTGACTATTTCATGAACTGGGCAAAGTTACAAGTTATATATATGTTTATGTGTGTGTGTGTGTGTGTGTGTGTGTGTGTGTGTGTGTGTGCGTGTGTATGTATGTATGTGTGTGTGCGTGTGTGTGCGTGTGTATGTATGTATGTGTGTGTGTGTGTGTGTGTGTGTGTGTAGAACTAGAGTCGTGGTTGTCTGGTAATTGGGATAACGTCAAATCTTGAAACACCATTTATTAAATACTGCATGCGATGTATTTCAGTAGCTATTAAACTACCGTGTTTTCGTATTACAAACGTGTCATCATATTGATAAAACATCGAATGTGACGTGTGTAATACTGAAGTGTCGACGTAATACTAAAGTGTCGACATCCTTCAAGTTCTTTGTGTGCCTTCAAAAATAGACTCAATGAAAGGTGACAGGCTGACGATGGGCTAAAGACTGAACAAGACAGAACCACGACTTCAAAAGTAAAAAAAGGCCTATTTGTAACTGAAAATCGATGTACACGAGAGAAGTGAATACGAAAATGTACATGTAATGTGTGATTGAAGATGAAATAGTTTAAGCCTAGGGAAATTACTTGGCATTGCTTTATAGATCACAGTTATTGCCACAATCTTTGCTACATGAAAACGCATACTAAGAATCTTTTAACTGATTGATTGATGTGTGGAATTCTATAAAGATTATAAAAAATTACTCGTGTAGAACGTAACTGAACTAAAATTGAAAAAGTTTCGTTTAAGCCGAACAAAGACAACGTGTATTTTGTCGAGTTGGTTTTTGTCAAGCTGCGACAGCGTTCTTAATGTAGCTGCATATCCTTTTTTTATGAATGTTGTATGGCTAAGTAGTTATTACTAAAACTTGTAGTCAAACTAGCTGCTAGTATCTAATTTATAGTAAAGAGAAATATAACGACAGTCACTAGATTTATCATAAAAACTAATGTCACACAACTGACTAGTAGCATCATGTTGATTTGATTGATTTCCCTCCATCTTTTGAAAACTGCCACACAGGCTACAAAATATCATTAGTTGGAAATTTCAATGAGTTTTTAAATGTAAGTAATTAAACAAAACTCTCGTTTGTGTTGACGTGTGGACCTCCTGGATGAATGTAGAGTAACAAAAACGTGTTCTGTAATTATCTTCTTCAATGTACAATGAAATATGTACATAGATTCAATATATCGACAAATAGCAATGAAATATACATGGATTTCAAAGCAGGTATATTATATATAATGGCGGCTGCTTATTTGGGAAGCGATTTTTAATAAAAATAAAGTTACTACTTTCAGAAACTATTGTCGAGTGTAAGCCCATTTCTTTTACTCCTCAGAATACTTAATTTTTAAATAAAGGGAGAGTATGTTTTCTCCATATGGACCCAAAACCGACCACGGACATATTGTACGTCATTGTGATAGCGTATTCATCTTCTTAAAATATGAATTTCATGAAGAGATAAAAGCAGTCATATGATTAATGATGCAATGTTGAAACGCTGGGTAGACGCTTTAATCATTTCAGTCGTGTCATTTACACATATTATTACTATCTAAAAGTTTGGAAAAAATAAAGTATGTCCACATTTCACTTCAAAGAGTGGTCTACGTATGTCAATTTGAAAGTAGTAAAATAAAATTGTGGTCAACATGCGTCGTTCACACATACCTGTAAGCGTAAATTTGATGTGCATAAAATACCACGTATAGGGAGGGTCTAGTTGGTGCTACTTGATTTATCGATTGCATGACATAACTACAGTTATGTAGACACCCGGGAACACGTATTCCACTCAGTGCTTTTAGTATGTGAAACCACTAACGCGTAGAAGATAAATAAAAACGTAACTGTCCGTTGCTTTTTGATATTGCATTAATCTCAATAAACATTGAGAGCGTGGAGAGGCTGCATTTTACAAACGAAAAAAAATCACCAAAGACCGCGCTGTCCATTAAAGTTTTCTTTACAGTAATTACGAAAAATCTCCAAACGTAACTTTGGGAATTATAATATACCTATTCTTCTAGGAAATGATTAGTGATACTGATATGCTAAGCAATGTTTATAGTATCGACCACATGCACCATGCCCTTTCGCTGGAAAAGATTTAAAATATAAAGAATATCGACTTGTTGAAGTTACTGACCCCGACAATGGGAAGAGGATAGAATCTGTACATACGTTGAATTTATGTTGTACAAATACGACCGTGTATGAGCATACAAAGACCCGTCTGTTTTTACCTCGATACTTAGTTATTCAAAGACATAGAGATCAAACGATATTTAGCTTTTTCCAAGAAAGAGAGAGGAATTCATTTAAGTAAAGGTTGAAGGAGGCCATAGTTAATGGTATCTGCTCTGTTTCTATGCCAACCATCCACGTCACACCACGTTTGGATATACCAACCATATATAATACTTCTTTTCGTACCTGATATAGGGATTTGATGACATGCCCACACATATTTAAATACCCATTTTCACTGTAATCTTGCATATCGATTCTGAGATTATGGAACATAGGCGATCATTTCATGATTTTGGTGGTGAAAAAGTACTTCGATTACAGAGTACATGTAATGATATTGAGTAAATTGGTTATTTGAGATTTATGTATCAGTTTTGGAAAACATATGGAAAGCGAACTCAATTCAACTCGATGGTATTGGAAACACAATGAAATGTATATATATTGAAATGACTGGCATAGCACGGTAGTCGTGTTGTATGAAGGATCGTTCTCTCATTTAACAGTATACCTAAGTATACGGTTTTTCATTTCGACATTCAAAGTTTATACTTTAATAAAGTCACAGAGCTAATAGAAATATGACACGTACATTTTCCACTTCATTCCATCTATATGTATCATATTTATTCATAAACTTGTATTCAAAGCAAAGCGACTTATACTAATAAGGAATCAATAAGGCCGGTGCAGATATAGCCAATAATAGTTAGACCGCTAAAATTTGTAGTGAAATCTACATTCGTATGCTAATTTGCGGAAAACACATTCTAATCATTCCACTGTTATGAGGAGGGATATATAGTCATTTAAGTAAATTAAGGGGTGGACCGATGGGGAGGGTAGTCATTTAAGAGAATTGAGGGGTGGAGCGATGGTATTTGGAGTTTGTACTTATCTAAAGGTTTGTCCCTGCTCATTTTTCGTCAAAACCTCACGGACGATAGTCACCCCAATACCCTCTGCGTGCTAAAACTTAATCAATCGCTCGCTTAATTTCATTTTTCGTGCCAGGTGTGCTTATATTACATTCTTGTGCATCTTTATCTTAGAGTAAGCTTATTATGATTATTTCAACAATAAAGTCTAAAGCAGCTTAGTGCCAAAAGGGAAGAGTGCCAGTGAAAAAGATAGGTTTTCTCCAAAGATAGACTACTCGCACAAATCCTGGCTTAACATGTAGGCAATAATCAAATCTCCTAACAGAACTTAAATCACAAAATGTATCATGTATCAAAAGTAGACAGACAGACAGGCAGCCAGCCAGCCAGCCAGCCAGACAGACAGACAGACATACATACATACATACATACATACATGCATGCAGACAGTACAGGCAGGCATACATACATACATACATACATACATACATACATACATACATACATACACACACACATACGTACGTACGTACATACATACATACCTACCTACCTACCTACCTACCTACCTACCTACCCACATACATACATACATACATACATACATACATACATAAGTACATACACACAACCTAAAATCTCTGTCCCCCGCCCACACACACTGTCCCAAACCCAACCCAGATGTATGTTTTGAAATATCATGTACATGCAGCACAATTCTACACCAGAATTTGTCAATCTTGTACATGCAGCACAATTCTACACCAGAATTTGTTAATCTTGTACATGCAGCACAATTCTACACCAGAATTTGTTAATCTTGTACATGCAGCACAATTCTACACCAGAATTTGTTAACCTTGTACACGCAGCACAATTCTACACCAGAATTTGTTAATCTTGTACACGCAGCACAATTCTACACCAGAATTTGTTAATAAAACTTTTCATGAATATAAATCAGGTTTGTTCCATTATTATTTTGTATGATTTTTAGAAAAAGAAACACTTTCAAGTGGAATGGCGTGTACATATAGCTATTTGCGTCGATGGTCCTGACGGTAGAAAGGTACAACATACGTATTGACAGAACGCCACTGTACACCTTAATTATATAATAGTTAGTTAGTTAGTTAGTTAGTTAGTTAGTTAGTTTATTTGTGTTGACTTACTGCAGCGTAAAGAGTAACGTAATAACATGCTATATAATGAAATAGAAATAGAAATAAAAATAGAAATTGTATTTATTCTACACACCCATGCTGGTCAATTTATATTTCACAATACATCTCAACATAGTTTCCAATTTATTCAATCGTATAGAACTACACTGTCATACATTTATTAGTATACAAATTATGTGTTTCAACCTTTCGCTAATATGTAAATATAAGTTTCCATTAAACATTAAAGATGCCAATTTAGTGATTTTCTTTTAAAATATACCTATACCCTGCACTGATAAATCCCAAATATCGCCAATCACAATCCTTCCGAAGTGGCCAACACCCATTATATTAACACAATATCCAAACAAGATAAAATGAACTCCTCCTACACATGTTTCAAAAAATACAGAGACCATTTCATTTATATTAGCATTCTTGTTTCTTGAAGATGCTGTAAAGGTTTCGCTTGATCAAATGCCACACTAGTCTATTAGTCTTGTATAAGACGAGAAATAAATAAATAAGTCAGTTTATGAATATTAGATGAACAAAAAAGTTTTCATATAAAAGGGAAATTTGATATGATATGATTTATCGCTATTAAATATGATATGAATTAAGAAGTGAAATCTAAGACGTTTTCACTAAAGTCCTTTGCTAGGTTTGGGGAGAGCCTCGACTTTAAGTTGGCACTTGTCAGATTCAACTGTACGTCGCTAAAGGCTATACACGTTGACGGTGTTTACTGCATCACACAGACATGTCAATTTTGAAACCTTAGGTTTGCGAGCATCCACAACAGATCTTTGATTGAAGAAGATATAAATAACCTGCGGGTGTTTTAATCCCAACGACGGTGTGATAGGTGAGCCATAACACATGACATATGCAACTAGTTAGTTTCTGTCAAACACTGTAATTACAGTAGCTACCCTCTGAGAGTTAGAATTCAATGTAATTAGGTCTGATCTCAAAGCAGACGAGTTTACTGACGTTATCACTTTGTGTACACACAGAAAGGTTACAGGAGAAAGAATAATTGTAGGAACAAACACTATTTAATGAAGGGTCCATTGGTACAGAAGTTACGATGCTACTTACTTTTAAATTCGATTTATTTGAGGCTTGGTATGTTTTAAGTGAAGTGACTCTCAATCAAAAAGTTATAATAATCTTCCAACGAGTATTCACCTCAAAACATGAATACCGGTTATTTATGTGTACAAAAGCATTCTGATAATTCATGTCTGTCTGCTTCATTACTCTCTATGGTATTTTCAGTTAATTGGCTTGCTTTCTCCCTAATCCGGTTAATGAATGTTGATTGGGTAACTAAGTAATTGAAAGGAAATGTCTAGATGTTCCAAATTAAAATTATTTTGGAGGAAACCTTTTCTCGATTGAAGTATACGATATGATACATAAAGTCAAATTCAATAAGTTAGCAATTATTCATAATTGCTTGATTGTTCAAAGTAAACGAGGCCAGATTC
Organism: Glandiceps talaboti; assembly: GCF_964340395.1. Classification (NCBI taxonomy): domain Eukaryota; kingdom Metazoa; phylum Hemichordata; class Enteropneusta; family Spengelidae; genus Glandiceps; species Glandiceps talaboti. Next base: position 24,055,868 of record NC_135560.1, on the reverse strand, counting down.
AGACACGTCAGTTATACACCTTCAGAAATTGTGAAAATAATTATTCTTGAAGGAAAGGTATTTTACGGTGGTGGAATACAAATTAGATATGCGCACTAAAAGAACATTTAAAACTCCAGGGAACATGTCGTATAATGACATTTTTGGTTTCAATATATGTGTAAAGATGACGAGTCAAATTAGCACTTCTGATTTTCCTTGATGAATATCAATATGAAGTGATGCAAAGTCGCGTTCCTGCAAGAACTCTAGATATCTTTTTTTTTTAAAAACACAACAAAAACTGTTAGCATTTCACTCTGTCAATCTCATTTAATTGGTTCAATGGAAAAGAACGCATGGTGAATATAGAAGTATCCGAATATGCTTTAAATCAATCACTATCCTGTTTAAGTATACGAGTTTATGATGTGTTAGTAATGATGGCTATTTATTCCTTTATACACATTAATCCATGCAAAACGAACGAAAGACAAAAAGGGAAGGCGGTATATCCACATGCCAAAATAGTGGAATGATTATTTCTTTAATATTCTGACTAAGAATCTTCACCAAAATTACATTACTTCGACATGATTTGGATATCAAGGCCACGGCTTCTTTCCTTCAACATTTATAATATATAGATACCAAAGGATACACTCCCACCAATGATAGAACATTATGATAAGCCCAACACTTTTGAAATTTGGATAATTTAATTATTTAAGTGTGCATCACAAATTCGATCAATTTGCCTTGAACTATTTCTGATCTTGACACTAAAGGTAAAACCCCTACCAGGTAGCATGACAATCAGGCCAGCAGTTTGTTTCACTTAACACTATTTACAAACATATTGACATTTCCAGACGAGCGAAAAACATACTGACCGACTATATGACTGACTGACTGACTGACTGACTGACTGACTGAATTAATGACGGACATTCCATCACTGCCAAATACATGTACTTTACAGATTGTTCTAAATTATGGAATTCGAACTTGAAATGGTGGTGACTACTGAAATCTACAACATTCGTGACTATCATTGTGTGTCCAATAAAATGTCGTAAAAGAAGAGCACGAATTAAACTCATCTATACCATCTAAATGGAGACATTGTATAGACTAGACACAAATAGAAATAAAAACTACACTGAGATCAAAGCCTGAGTTCATACTCAGTTCAAGCTAAGGTATTACCAAGTCGATGACTACGTGGAAATGTGAGCAAGTAGATGCCTTACGTATGTCTTTTAATTTTCCAGTCATAATAAAATGTATAATGGCGAAACAATATCCATACCGGCTCACAATCACATAAACGGTGTCCAAAAGAACACGTACAAACTATTCACATTATTCTGAAGGTCTGAATGTATTGCAAATCTATCGAATGGAACACGTACAAAGAAATTAACAGAGATCTGAAGGTCTGGACTTGTTAGTATCTGTCGAAATAAACACGAAGCAAATATGTTTCAAATGGTCAAGTTTACAGAACAGGGAGACAATTCTCTTTGTAAGTCGTGAAATATCAGTTGACAATGGAAACAATCATTTGATTTTCTACAACATGATGACTACTAATTTTGGGTGTTGGCCTTCCTGGCAACGTCACTATAGCTGTGTAAATGTAGTCATGGTATCTATCTATCAAATGTCTGCATATGATCTCTATTCAGGTCAGCTTTCTGGGCATGAAATGCGGATTATTCACTTGGATTATTAAGCCTATATCTAGAATGAAAATACGTCAACGTAAGAAAACACATGATGCAGATATCAGCCTGAAGATGTCTATCAGACTACAAATATTTGTCAGTATGGCGAAGATATAAAATGAAAAGCACGAGAAAACTAATTTATGTTTTAACATATTGTTATTCTGTGTATGTAATAAGCTGTACTAACATCAGTTACAATCACGCCATACATATCGTCATTGCGACTAAAACAAATATATCAACTTTATAGTTATGGCAGACGTCTGATCATTTACATCGTAAATGTTAAGACGTGTGTTGAACTGTTAAATAAGTTATGGAACCTGAAAAAATTGAATCTGATATCTAATACCGTGACAGACATTGTTTGTAAGCGACGTGGTGCTATGCAATCAATTATCCAGGAAATAATTTTATCCTACCCATTCTCAAGCAAGACATACCATACCATACGAAAGATTTCATAGAGTGAGGATCTCCGTTTGGGTCATTCGTATGACGTGCAGACGAAGTTAATAGGGGTAGTAAGGAAGTCGATAGTTTACATCTCTTTGAAGCATTCAGCTGTAACATTATGCATGTGGGGTCTGACGTTCGCAGACCGTTTTTCTCCAAACGGAACTAGTTTAAACATTTTCAAATGGCAATCATGTCTACTAGAAAGGAAATTCACCATCTATTCAATCTGTGAAAATACATGAAAGTCCAATTGGTTCATGGAGGGTCACGTAATTTTTGACTTCGCGTTTTCAAAAACGCCATTAAATAAAACTTGTAGACAAATTCATGACAGTTGACGCCAAATAATTTGATGACTACTGTTTAGTGTTCACACCTTGCAAATGTCTCTGATGGCAATAATGATTACAGTTTATTTTGTTTTATGACCATGTTTCGTTTGTCATGAAATTGTAAATGTGCCACATTATTTTTCCTTACGTTTATACTCCGAATGGTCCATCGAAACAACATTTACTCTAGGCTATCCAAATTGAATAAATTAAGACCGTTTTGTGATTTACAATTCAATCTGAATCTCTTGTTGAAATTACAAGGAAATTATGGTTGGTGAGGTGGGTACAATTCTCAAATTGTTTGTGTTTTAAGACTTAATGTCAGTACTAAGAATGGTACACTTAATTGTCAATGCTATCATTAGTCATTCATTGACATTGTGTAAAGTTTAGCTGTTGTGGATTTGCATATTAAAAAGCAACCATGGCACGCACATGTCTCTATCGCTTATATTATTATGTTTGGTCCTCCTTCTTGTCTTTTGAAAAGCGTGCAAGCTAGTGCAATATCACTTACGTGACAGGGTGTTATCACATATGAAATACTATGTAGTAGTTAAAGAACGATTCATGGTTTATAGTTTATAGTGAAGATATTGTACCAACCAAGTACATAGCGTCTATGTTGGAGACAATGCTTAAAATTAAACATATGCCACATTCTGACCTTTATGCAATCTTGGATTAGATGTTCAATAAGTAAATTAATGCATAGTGCAGAGCATTGTCTCTCAATGTTCTATCGTACCAGTGCAATATCTGGATATTACACTGAGCCAGTGTAATATCTGCAGATATTGACCGAACCAGTGCAATATTACACGTGAATCAAATGGCTTATACACGTGAAGTATAATGTAATACACAAGAAAAAAACGAGTAACCAATACGCCCTATCACTTCCAGTCTATCAAGAAGGTCACGAGTATGTTTCGGCTGAAAAACGAAAAATATTGGGACTGAAATAATCAAAGCTGTGGAAGCATAAATTACAACAAATCAGGAAGAGTGGTGACCACTTTGAATGTTTTGACTCATGGTTCGAACATCCTCGAATACGTGACGTAAATGAGCGTTGTCCTGACAAAAGGACGACCATGGTATAACTCCCATAATTTTCACAGATTACACATTCTTTTAATACAAGCCTCATGTGTTTGTCTGTAGTCCATATATTGAATGACATATGACAAATGATGTAGGGAACAACAACTACAGTTTTAATTGGCACTAGTTCTACTAAGCCAAATTTTAAATTGAAAGTTGAGGTTACACTAGGAATGTATTTTAAATTTTCATTATTCTCCTCAAAATAGAATTAGAGATGTTATAGCTCGATGATTGCAAACTTTATCGTGCAAATGATATTGAATTTATGGTAAAAGTTCAGACCTCATGGACAGGTCACCGTGTTCAAGTGATTTACCTGTCATTTTATGTATCATGTGCTCCGATATACTCCTGATATACCGCAAAGTCAGTAATGTTGATGGCAGACACGCTTTCAAATGCAAGAGGAAATTCTTGGGTATAACAAGTTTTAACAACCAAAAACCTGATCAGCTTATCAACAAAGCAGAATCTTTCTCTTTAACTTCCTAACATTGATAATTTCATTATTTCTCTGTTCACGCATTTTAATGAATGATCATTTATGTTTGATATGTGTTTGCTTATGTGAAAAAAGG